>NC_053161.1:163810127-164043050 GCF_016835505.1 Polypterus senegalus
CAGCTCAGTGTCTGGACTGAGGCACCGTCCTTTTATAGCCCCTGACCGGAGGTATTCCTGTCCCGACAGTCCATAGTTCCTTACTCCTTCGGGTCAGGGCAATCAGTCTTTACTTTAACCGGGAGCACGTTGTTAGTTCCTGTCACGTGACCATGGCGTACTCGGGTCATAGGGCATGAAAGAGCCCATAAGCCCCCCCACAGCGACTCCTGATGGCCCCCAAGGTATCCAGCAGGGTTGTGTAAAAATACTACAAGGTCCATAATGCCCTGCTGGACCTCGGGGCATGATCCTGCTGTCGGGAGAGCTCCTCCTGGCGGCCTGGGGGTGCGGACCGGCATGGAAAGCCGGCAATCCTTCACAATATATATATATATATATATATATATATCTATATATATATATATATATATATATATATGACAGCAACACTCATCACTCACAACAGTGACAAAACAATTACATTGACAATCATGTTACGTTATTTTCAAAATGTTTCCTTTTCTTTTTCATTGCTTCTTTAACACACTACTTCTCCGCTGCGAAGCGCGGGTATTTTGCTAGTTTATTATAAAGTTCAATGCCGTGGTTTCACAGCACATGAATGTTCCATGCACCTGATTGGCTGGCTGTCAATATGATGGATGAATTTTGCTCCCCAGGTAATAAAGTTCTTTGAGATTGCCTCAGTTCTTCCTTTCTCAGGCTGTAAATCCCATTGATGTCCCAGATGTCCATCCGTAAAGTAATCAAGAACCTGAGGTATCAGGTCATGCTTCCTTTCTCGGGCTGTAACTGTTATAACAGTGAGGTATACAAAAGAAGATATGTCTTTTATTATCCTACATCTGAATTCATCTTGTTGGGTTTGAGCAAAATATAATACAGAATAAAATGTAGATTTTATACACCATAACAGTCTGTATTTTTGCAAGATTTGGGACCTTCTTCCATTTTGTTTCTGTGGGAGGAATTCACAATAGCCATGGTGGCATCTTAGAATTATATTTGCTGTGGGTTTTTGTGTTGGTTTCTGAATTCTGCTGCTATATTGTACATTATGATGCTTGATGTCTTAATGTGCCTCTAATCTAAGATTGCAGAGCATACCCAAACATCCTTTATTTTGATTGGATTAACTGTTTTACAAATCTTTCTAGTGTTAGAGGAGACAGAAAGGAACTGTCAAAATTTTGCTTTGCACTTTGTGTTTTGGTTGAGTTGCTTTTTACCTGGCCTTTGACTTTGATTTTACTTTCTTCCTCCAAGCCCTTGTTTTGCACACAAATCATTTTAAGACTACTTAACACCAACATCCCCTCCATTGGTTGACTTAACTAGTTAAGTGTAGGAGTACGTATGAGTGGACTGTAAGGCATCTGAGATTAACTGCTGCCTTCAAACTAAAGCTGCTGGGATAGGTTGTGACTGATACAGAATCCTAAATTACATATAAGTCCATATGTGTGTGTGTGTGTGTATATATATATATATATATATATATATATATATATATATATATTTATACACACACACACACACACACACACACACACACACACACACACACATACATACACACACACACACACACATATATATACACACACACACACACACATATATATATATATACATACTGTCCGAGACCCCTCCAACCCAACCCCCCTCTCCAGCACCAGCACCACCACCACCACCAACAACCTCCTGATCGAGGCTCCGCCCGTGGACGGTGTGAGGCCGGTGGCGGCCCTCGTCGCGCCGGGATTAGGTCTCCTTGGAGTCGGGTTGTTTGGGAATGCAGCGTATATACACACAAACACATATGGACTTATGTATATATGGATATATATATATATATATATATATATATACACACACACACATATATATATACAGTGGTGTGACAAACTATTTGCCCCCTTCCTGATTTCTTATTCTTTTGCATGTTTGTCACACAAAATGTTTCTGATCATCAAACACATTTAACCATTAGTCAAATATAACACAAGTAAACACAATAACAAATCAAATCATTCAGTTGTCTTTGCTCTTATGTCATTTTATCAGAGCCTTCAGTGTGCCATTACAGTGCAGCTCAGTCACCTCCATCTGAATCTGCACAGGCGCAGTTTTCACATCGACGGCAAATGGGTTGCGAAACAACTCAAAATTCTTTTTTTTTTCTTCAAAGTCACCAAAGCGCCGTGCGAACTCAGTTCGCAGTGCGCTCAGTTTATCAGCAAAGTGCGTATTTGGGAACACCGTAGTGCCAACTTGGTTCAACATTACTTGGCAACAGGGAAAGTGGGGCAAGTTGCATTGGTGCATTTGTGTCTCCCATAAAAGTAGCTTCACTTGAAATCAGTTTGTGATTTTGCACGGGTAAAAACGTCTGCTGAAGTGTCAGTTTCTTCTTTAACTCTTCTGCTTTCTGTATCTTCTGCACTGCATTCAGGTCTTTCAGGTTATCCTGATGTTTTGTCTCATAGTGCCGTCTTAGATTAAATTCTGTAATTACAGCCACATTAGCTCCTCAAATGAGACACACAGGTTTACCGGCAATGTCAGTTAACATATACTCAGCCTCCCATCGGTTTTTAAAGGCTCTATTTTCAGAATCACCTTTTCTCTTCGGCATCGTGTGGGCTAGCTTCGCAATAACTTGCAGCATCATAAGCTAGACTTGATTAACGCGGTAAGTGTTCGGCAAGGCAGCTGAAGCGCTGCATTATGGGATCTGTAGTTTATTGTGTTACCAGCGCTTCATATACCCGGGCCATTAATAACAATAATATATAAAATGATCTCGCGGGACGGATATAATTACACGCCGGGCCGGATGTGGCCTGCGGGCCTTGAGTTTGACACCTATGGACTAAATAGAACATGAAAAGATATATTTTTTGAAATGTGATCGCGCAATTCAGATCGAGCCCGCGTGCTATTGTGGTTTTGCCTGCGTGCCTCAATAAGTTACCCTTCCCTCGCTCTTACTTTTTTTAATGAATACACTAAATATGGCTTTACCAAAACAATCATTGATTGCGAATAAAATATCCATTATTCATAAAGCTTCAATTGGTGATCTGTCTTTCTGCGTTAACCGCATATTTTTTCATACGTCTCAAACCAAGGGGATGCGAGGCTAAAATTAATCGTAAAGCGCGCGTACATACTTAGTGCATCCCCTCTCGGGAATCGAACCTCGGACGGCGGCTAGAGGGGAAGCCTCTACTATTGCACCATGGCGTGATGTTTGTCTATTTGAGCATAGCAGTGTAATTCAGTTTTTGTTCAGCACTCTTTGGAACTGTTGCTTTTTGTCTGCGCACTGTGTCAGTTCACGTGAGCCGCTGAATATGGTTTTATATGTCACTCGCTCGCTTCTAATTGTTTCGCTGCCTTCTTAATTATATAATGTATGTTTTATTCAATGGTTTTTTGACCTCTTCCTGGTTTTCTCTATTACAGTATATGTAGAAAATTAGCTTCCAGTTATGACCATTACGCGTAGAATTTCGAAATGAAACCTGCCCAACTTTTGTAAGTAAGCTGTAAGGAATGAGCCTGCTAAATTTCAGCCTTCTACCTACATAGGAAGTTGGAGAATTAGTGATGAGTCAGTGAGTCAGTGAGTGAGTGAGTGAGGGCTTTGCCTTTTATTAGTATAGACTAGCAAAATACCCGCTTCGCAGCGGAGAAGTAGTGTGTTAAAGAAGCAATGAAAAAGAAAAGGAAACATTTTGAAAATAACGTAACATGAATGTCAATGTAATTGTTTTGTCACTGTTGTGAGTGATGAGTGTTGCTGTCATATATATACATATCTATACATATATACACACACATATATATATATACACACACATTATATATATATATATATATATATATATATATATACACACACACACACACACACACACACACACACACATATATATATATATATATATATATATATATATATATATATATATATACACACACACATATATACATACATATATATATATATATTAGCAGTTGGAGATCCACAAAGGGAAAAAATGAATCATGTATCATAAAGTAGTTTTTATTCCTGAGCTTTCAACCCCTACCAGGGGTCTTCATCAGAGGATAATGCTTAGACATACAAGAATCAAAGGCAATATATAGCAATACCTTACAGGGGAGGGAGGGGGTGGCTAGGTCCGTGTGTTGAGGTTGTTAGGAGTAAAGTCTTGTTTATTAAGAATAAGTTCTTCTTAAGTTTGTATATGCTGGATTTATGTCCAAGTGTCTGTTGAAAGCTCAGGAATAAAAAACTACTTTATGATACGTGATTCATTTTTTCCCTTTGTGGATCTCTAACTGCTAATATGCAAACCGTATCACAGACCTTCTCTTCCCTATATATATATCTACATATATACACACACACACATATATACACATATATACATACATACACACACATATATACACACAAATACACATATATATATATATATATATATATATATATATATATATATATACACATACACACACACATATATAAACATATATATACATATACATACATATCTACATATATACACACACAGCTATTTCGTTATCAGTGCAATACGCTGCTTGTTAAAACGGATAACTCCGCTCTTACGTGCAAGTCTGCATGGATATTATGAACTATCGTATTTGTTCAAGTTCTATTTAAATTTTAAATAGAAGGAATTTTTATTTAGTCGACAGAAATATCTTTGGTAGGAATGGTAAAAACAGACAGGAATATTATTCGTGAATAAATCAACTCAAACCTTAAACAACTTATAATATTTTGCTCTCCATAAAAAGGAATCTGTATCTGTATCCTGTCTAAATTATACAAGTTAGAAATAAAGTAAACATTAAAAGAACAAACATTCACATTTCTTTACTCTTATGTAATTTTATATAAAAAATAAACTTAGATTTTAAATATCCCAAAAGATTTTGCTCTCCATAAAAATATATCCTGTCAAAATTATACAAATTCAAATATGAACATGCTGCATAACAAAACCTAGAAATATAAATAAAATGTGTTCCTTTCAGCAATAACAAATCAAATCATTCAGTTGTCTTTGCTCATATGTCATTTTAGAGCTGGACGCCTGGCATCTTTTTTGGCCACAAGTTCGTTTCTGTTTGGTGTGAGGTTCTGTGTTGTGGAGATTCTCAGGATGGACTGCAGGTGCTCATCAGTGAGGCGACTCCTGTGTGCTGTTTTGTTAGTCTTTATCACTGAGAAGAGCTTCTCACACAGATATGTGCTACCAAACATGCACAAGGTTCGAGCCGTATGTAGACGGACTTTTTTTGTTCTTCAAAGTCACCAAAGCGCCGTGCAAACTCAGTGCGCTCAGTTTATCAGCAAAGTGCGTATTTGGGAACACCGTAGTGACGACTTGGTTTAACATTACTTGGCAACAGGGAAAGTGGGGAAAGTTGCACTGGTGCATTTGTGTCTCCCATAAAAGCAGCTTCACTTGAAATCACTTTGTGATTGTGCACGGTGTGAACGCTGGCCCCGGCACAGACAGACGGACAACATATTTTGCACCCACACACTGTTTATTTACAATACTATTTACAGTTTTGCTCACGTGCACCCCCAGTGCCTTCTTGCACCGATTTCCCCAATGTCCAGGCCCACAGTCTCTTGTGCCTTCCTGGCCGCCTCCCGTCCTCTCTCCAGCTCTGTCTGCTTCCTCCCGACATCCACCCCCGACTGGAAGGAGGCGGCCCCTTAAATAACGCTCCCGGATGAGCCCCAGGTGTTCCCGGCATTCCCTCCTTAGCCACGCCCCAGCGTGGCGGAAGTGTCGGCTGTCTTCCTGGCAGCTCTCCGGGCGCCACATAAAGTCTGCTCCCGGAATAATTAGGCACTGGGGCGCCGCCTGGCGGTGGCCACGGGTCCCTACAGGGCTGGGCTTCCAAGCCCTGTACCGAGGCCCCCTGCATAACCAGGACGGACGCCCCCACTCGGTCTGGAGGAGGCACTCGCCCTCCTCTGGTCCTCCAGGGCGCCCGGCGGGCTCCAGCCCCAGCCGAGGACCGTACGGGGATAAACCGGCATTGGGGCGCCGCCTGGTGGTGACCACGGGCCCCAACAGGGCTGGGCTTCCAAGCCCTCCACCCGTGGCCCCCAACAGAACCAGGACGGATGCCCCCTCGCGGTCTGGATGAGGCAGAAGCCCTCCTCACATCCTCCTGGGCCCGGCCGGGGACCACAACAGGTAAAAACGTCCGCTGAAGTGTCAGATTCTTATTTAATTCTTCTGCTTTCTGTATCTTCTGCATTGCATTCAGGTTACCCTGATGTTTTGTCTCATAGTGCCGTCTTAGATTAAATTCTGTAATTACAGCCACATTAGCTCCACAAATGAGACACACGGGTTCAGTAAACATATACTCAGCCTCCCATCGGTTTTGAAAGGCTCTATTTTCAGAATCAGCTTTTCTCTTCAGCATCGTGTGAGCTAGCTTCGCAATAACTTGCAGCATCATAAGCTAGACTTGATTAACGCGGTAAGTGTTCGGCAAGGCAGCTGAAGCGCTGCATTATGGGATCTGTAGTTTATTGTGTTACCAGCGCTTCATATACCCAGGCCATTAATAACAATACAGTATATAAAATGATCTCGCGGGCCGGATATAATTACACGCTGGGCGGATGTGGCCCGCGGCCCTTGAGTTTGACACATATGGACTAAATAGAACTTGAAAAGATATATTTTTTCAAATGTGATCGCGCAATTCAGATAGAGTTGACGCCAAGCACTACAGCCTGCATGCCTCAATATGTCATCCTCCCTCGCTCTTACTTTTTACCGTTCATCTAATGAATACACTGAGTATGGCTTTACCAAAACAATCATTGATGGCTAATAAAGTATCCATTATTCGAGTATGTAGATCGGGATATATATATATATATATATATATATATATATATATATATACCAGCGTATCGCAGCGAGAAGTAGTGTGTTAAAAAGGTAGAAAAGAAAAGGGAACATTTTAAAAATAACGTAACATGACTGTCAATATACAGTATTTGTTTTGTGAGTGTTACTGAGTGTTGCTGTCATCAAGGATTTGATTATCATTATTTCTTTCAATCAGGTTCGTATTTGTAGGATGTGTTGAGTTCAAGTTACATTCCGTGTTTGTCAATCGTTGTAAAGATGACAGGTTTCATTCATCGATTCGTTTCTTACTGCATCAATAAACAGCTCGTCTTCTTCTTTATCTGAGACCTGACACACTGCATGCACAGGTTTTTTTTACACTGTCTTCCTTTAGCGGGACATTGACTTTTTCCACTGTGTGCTTTGTTTCCGCAGTAGCTGGATTTATGAATATGCTTGTATGTATCAGATGCTTCATATTTTTTGCTGCCTTTTCAATTGTGTAATTCGGTTTTGTTCAGCGCTCTTTGAAACTGTTGCTTTTATCTGTGCACTCGCCAGTTCACGTGAGCCGCCGGTGTACATGCATCGAAGGTTCCCAGCTGTGCTGGTGCCATCTCGTGCTATGTCCATAGCTTTATTTAATGTTACCTTAGTCCTGGCACTTAAAACTTTCTCTCGCAGTTTCGCTGAGTTTGTGCCAAACACCACCCTGACCATCTCATCTTCCTCTGCATATTTAGTGGGAGTTTGCTATTGGATTGCCACTGACGGACGGCCTTATATGGGCAGGCACTAAATTACAAACGCCAGCGGCAGCCTGTCTATGAACTTAATTTAAAGTGTAGGTTTACATCGTGCTTTGTTTCCGAAGTAGCAGAACTCATGAATATGGTTGTATATGTCACTCGCTTGCTTCTTATTGTTTCGCTGCCTTCTCAATTATATAATGCATGTTTTCTTCAGCGGTTTTTGGAGGTCTTCCTGGTTTTCTATGTACTGCGTGATTATGTGCGCGGCGTGATGATGTCACATGAAACTCCGCCCCCACGGCGTTCAAGCTCATCTCCATTACAGTAAATGGAGAAAAACCTTCCAGTTATGACCATTACGCGTAGAATTTCGAAATGAAACCTGCCCAACTTTTGTAAGCTGTAAGGAATGAGCCTGCCAAATTTCAGCCTTCTACCTATACGGGAAGTTGGAGAATTAGTGATGAGTCAGTGAGTGAGTGAGTGAGTGAGTGAGTGAGGGCTTTGCCTTTTATTAGTATAGATAATAACAGCAATGGTTTGATGGTTTAAGAACCCCTACCCCCTTTTAGGAATGAATCTCTTTGCAATTTTATGAGAGGGGTGGGGGAAGTGCCTCAAACAAGTTTGATCAATATTTCTCTGCTAAAGTCTCTCAGTCAACCCCCACAGGAAAGCCAAACTGCCAAGCTTTACCTTAATATATAGTTTGGAGGGCAGGTGTGAAGGTATTCTGTGCTCCCATTGGTCTGAAGTATGGCTGTTTGGAACTGGCTTGTATCAAAAGCCTTTAAGTACCATGAGCCCTATTGGCTCCAAAGGTTGAAAAGAAAATCTATAAATTTGTTGCTTTACCTCGCTCTCTCTCTCTTACCAAACTGATGAAAGACAATCTCTCACTATGAACTGAAAAGAACAACACAATGAAGAGCACAGGTCAGCAGCCATATTGAGACAGGCATGAGGCCTGTTCTGAAGAACGCTGACCACAACTGATGCCTTAACTAGAGACATTTTAAGTAACTAACAAGTCTGTATGCCGCCTGAAACTACACATCACCATTTATCAGGTTGTGCGGTTGCCAATATTCAAATGTATTTTGCATATTGTTATTATTTATGAATTTTATCAATAATACATTATTTAAACTGTAACTTAACTCCTGCTTGTCTTTTACTACACCTAATTGCCTCAGGTTAAAAATGTAGAAGGGAAGGTGGGAAGAGGTTATATGGTACAATACCTTATAAACAGTGGCAAATCTTTGAGATTCTGATGAAGGCTACATAGTAATAAGACAAAAGGAGAAAGTAGAGTAAAATATTACTCTACCAAGACAAAACAAGTACCGTACAATGAATCATTTTGGAGATATTAACCCACAGAGAAACATTACTTCTCTTCTGAATGTGATAACTTATTTTATTACAATATCTGTTACAAATGAAGCACAAAAAAAAGGAAGACCACCTCAAAATGAACTACACCAAAAGTGCTCTAAACCTACTAGATATATGTCACTTGTACACTGTGTTGCCTCAATTTCAAAAGGCCAACCTTTTTAAAATAGGATTTTAAAATAGAAATTGTAACCAGTGGTGGTTTATAATATGGGGCACGGAGGCACCCAACACCCCAAATATTTTACGAACTCTGCTTAAATTAATTAGGTAATGAAAAATAAATGTGTTTATTTGCGCAACATGCCTGGTGTCAGCATATCTCAAAATCCTTTAAAAATTGTTTCCGACTTGTATTTGTTTAATAATACCTGAAAATCTATATTTCCTGAGTGAAGAGCACTGGCCAAATGAGAGTCTATTAAAGTCATTGATCTTTTGGCAAGTGGGTGACCTGAACCTGCCCTTTAATTGGTTGCTTTCAGATTTTTCTAGGGACGCAGCTCTCTGCACCTTGGACACACTCACATTTATTGGTAGTGAAAGAGCATCATTTTAGGTTTTTCTAATCTAATGTGATTGGACAATAGTCAGCACACTATTTCATGTTCACAACAATGGATCACAGTTTATATCTGCCATTAATGTAACTACAGGGAGATGATAAGTTCAAATGGAACTTCAGAAATCAAAGTAAATTCATTTACTTCTTTAATGAAACAGCCCTGTAAAAATTGTTCACTTGAAGAAAAAAAAGAAGATAAAGTAGTTTGGAACAGACTCACCTGACTTAAGAAATCGGCAGCAGGCAAATCATCAAGGACAAGGTTGCACACAGAATTTTTCCCGCACAACCAACCGCAAGCAGTTGAGACCTGTCTGAGGAGGATAGGTCTACCTGGAGAAGCCGGCATAAATGCAACTCTGCATGTTAGAGCACTTCAGACATGTCTACTACCTGCAAGAGTTCATTTGCCCTGGGTGTATACAGTCACCAGCGCACCTCACAGGACTGGAGGATAGTGGGTATATGACTTGCCTCTGAGAGAGACAGAGAGAGAGGGGTGAGCAAAAGGGCAAAGCAGCATGGAGATACCAGCAAAGTGCTCACTAAGTGCCATGTCTGAATGCTGATCTCAGAGCTACATTTTTTTTTTTTTACCAGCTTCTCCAGTAGTCCTACCCCTTTGGGTCATTAAGCACGTGCTTGAGATATACTGTACACTGGTTTGTGGTTAGTAAAATAGTGGTGTGCCTTAGGATGATTTTTTGTTACAAAAATTGCGAAATTACAGAAAAGAAGGTTGGGAAATATTGATTTGGACAATAGTATGAGGCTAAACTTTTTTGCTGGACGAAGTCAAATGACTCAGTTTAATCGGAAAGGAACTGAGAATTTTCAGACCTATAGGAAAGGAGGGCAGAATTTATTTTCAAGGAAATCTAGGAATCCTGATTGTAAAGGCAGAATAAAATTTAGGTTGGACTTGTGGGTGTAGTACAAGACAAGTTTGGGGTGAGTTACGTTTTAAGATGTGGGGGTCTCTGGCTCTTCCAATGTGAATTTGTGCCCAGGAGAGGTAAGCCTGGCAAACGTACATAGGACATGGCAGACTGGCAGCAATTGTAGAATAAAATTAGAGTGGGAATGACAATGGGGGTGTAGTAAATGATAAACCGGCATGCAAGACTTGAGAAAAATCAGAAGACTGGGCACTGCATTAGCTTAGGCAGAATAAGATTTGGACTGGATTTATGCTATGGATGTGTTATAGAAAAGATGGCAGTCCACGTTATTAGAAGATTACCTAGGTAGGGGTGTGGACATTATGGTGTGGATTTTGTTAGAATAAGGAACTGGGCGATTTGGCAGAGGACTGGACAATTTAGAGACAGGCGTAAATAAAATGTAGGTGGCAGGTGCACCTGTTCCTTTCCACATGTATAGGGCAAGTTATGGGAAGAATAAAGGGACTGTGGATGTGACAGACTGAAGTTCTGGAGCATAGTAAAAACAGAAAAGCTGGCATCAGTTTGGGCAGCATGGTGGAAAGGATAGAATACATTTTAGTATGGATTTGTCCTGTGGGTCTGTTACTGGACAGGCCAAGATGTGCATTGACACTATGATGAGGACCACAAGAGCATGTGGGATAGATAGATAGATAGAGAGATAGATAGATAATGCACTATATACCGATATATAATATCTACTCTATATATATATATATATAAAATCCAAAGCTTAAACGTGCAATGATGTTGTGCAACGATTTTGTGTCATGTTTTTTGTCACTCTTTAAATCGGGCTTATTTTAAAACCTATATATATATATATATATATATATATATATGTTTGGTATCATTCTTTACTTTAATGTGATGTTGTTAGATTTTTAGATTCTTATTCCATTTTCTAATTATAAACTAAAAAATATCAAGAACTCATGTTCCGCAAGACTTAACCAAGAGTGCCAAGAGATTTAACCACGCCTGGGGGCAGAAAAAAAAAGATAAAGAGTAGGGCAGCTGCTGTACAGGCTTTTAAATGTTTGAAGCGACACGTGAGATGCAGATCATGCGGCACAGCTGCAGCAGCAAACCATCAGCTGATTAAGCAAAGAAGAGGTAAAATAAAAAAAAAAAACTGTATTTGTTTCCCATTTTATCACCGTTTAAGAGGGGGTTTTCGGAGAAGCAACCGGTCTCCTTGGGGTGTGTTCAGCCCCCCTCTTCACAATGTGAGCGGCAGACTGGCCGCAACTGGATGTTGGACGCTGAAGGTGGCGGGGGGCTTGCCCCCCAGCACTATATAATAGATAACTGCTGCTTCAGTTTGCCCCCGCCCAAATTTGTTTCACCAGCCAGTACTAATTGTAACTTATCCAAAAATAAGAAAAGGAAATCACTCATAAAAGGGTAAATGATTAGTACCCGAAACAAGGTTAAATTATGCTAATAATAACAGTGGTCCTGATTCATTGCATTTAGAATCCCACTGCCCCTTTTATACAAATAATGAAAATATGAAAAGGTTATTAAGCAAAAAAATTACTTTTCATTATGTTCTTATTGTATTTCATAATTCTGACACCTAGAAAGGCAACACAACATGTAATTCAGATTGTTACCTATCTTCTTTTATTAGCCTCATATAAAGTTTGTGTACAAATTCAAGATTTTCCAAGTAATGATTTGAGGCCCAGCATCACAAGTCAAGGGTGTTCTTAAAGATTTTACCAATATCTTGAATTATAATAAATGCTGATTCTGAATCAACTCTACAGTTCTCAGAAGCGAGCTTCTATTCACCTTCCATTAACCTGAGCACCAGAAGTTTCGTTCAATACAACTCCTGAAGAATTATCTCTGTTTATAATTGGTAGGATACTCTTTATGGCCTGGATCAGTTCTATCTGTTCTGTCCTTCCCATTCAAAAAGAAGAGTTAAGATGGGACCTCGGGGATGTTTAAGGGCATGCTGACTCAATGACATGATTCTTTTTCTAAATGGATTTTAAGTCTTAGAGGTACACATTCAATGACTCTCTAAAACAAGGGCATATCTACACAGATAAACAAGAAAGAATCATATGTGGTGGCACTTTAGAATTTCAAAATGTCCACCAATATCAACAATAGAGAGAGAAAGCAGTAAAACTAAAAAATAAAAACTTCTAAATGTTTCAAGGTAGTAAAGAAAAGGGGATAACAAAAGGTAAGACAGAATAATTGGCAAAAACAGGCTTAGCGAACAAATCTAAATACGTTAAATAGTACCTTATAAACAACATACAAGGATCAAAAGCCAGGAAATCCAAAAATCGAAATAATAAACCAAACAAGGGACTGCAAAGAACCAGCACTGCATCTGCTGTGATCTAAGCAGCCTCAAAGCAATTTAAGCCATGCAGCACTTCTAAACTGCCACACAGGTGTTATTGTGGTTGTTCACACCTCCCTGTAGTGCACCCTTAACCATAATCACTTTGTGGTAGTCCATGCCTCACCTGACTGGAGTCTGTTCAACTATTGAGTTGAGTGTTATTGTGATACTGGATAATTCACAAGGGATACCCCCATTCACGCACATGCTCAGTATGAATACATTTGTTTTGAATTAGCATATACAGTGCATCCGGAAAGTATTCACAGCGCATCACTTTTTCCACATTTTGTTATGTTACAGCCTTATTCCAAAATGGATTAAATTCATTTTTTTCCTCAGAATTCTACACACAACACCCCATAATGACATTGTGAAAAACGTTTACTTGAGATTTTTGCAAATTTATTAAAAATAAAAAAATTGAGAAAGCACATGTACATAAGTATTCACAGCCTTTGCCATGAAGCTCAAAATTGATCTCGGGTGTATCCTGTTTCCCCTGATCATCCTTGAGATGTTTCTGCAGCTTAATTGGAGTCCACCTGTGGTAAATTCAGTTGATTGGACATGATTTGGAAAGGCACACACCTGTCTATATAAGGTCCCACAGTTGACAATTCATGTCAGAGCACAAACCATGCATGAAGTCAAAGGAATTGTCTCAAGGCACAAATCTGGAGAAGGTTACAGAAAAATTTCTGCTACTTTGAAGGTCCCAATGAGCACAGTGGTCTCCATCTTCCGTAAGTGGAAGAAGTTCGAAACCACCAGGACTCTTCCTAGAGCTGGCCGGCCATCTAAACTAAGCGATCCTGAGAGGTTCTCTGTGGAGAGAGGAGAACCTTCCAGAAGGACAACCATCTCTGCAGCAATCCACCAATCTGGCCTGTATGGTAGAGTGGCCAGACGGAAGCCACTCCTTAGTAAAAGACACATGGCAGCCCACCTGGAGTTTGCCATAAGGTACCTGAAGGACTCTCAGACCATGAGAAACAAAATTCTCTGGTCTGATGAAACAAAGATTGAACACTCTGGTGTGAATGCCAGGCATCACATTTGGAGGAAACCAGGCACCGCTCATCACCAGGCCAATACCATCCCTACAGTGAAGCATGGTGGTGGCAGCATCATGCTGTGGGGATATTTTTCAGCGGCAGGAACTGGGAGACTAGTCAGGATAAAGGGAAAGATGACTGCAGCAATGTACAGAGACATCCTGGATGAAAACCTGCTCCAGAGCGCTCTTGACCTCAGACTGGGGTGACGGTTCATCTTTCAGTAGGACAACGACCCTAAGCACACAGACAAGATATCAAAGGAGTGGCTTCAGGACAACTCTGTGAATGTCCTTGAGTGGCCCAGCCAGAGCCCAGACTTGAATCCGATTGAACATCTCTGGAGAGATCTTAAAATGGCTGTGCACCAACGCTTCCCATCCAACCTGACGGAGTTTGAGAGGTGCTGCAAAGAGGAATGGGCGAAACTGGCCAAGGATAGGTGTGCCAAACTTGTGGCATCATATTCAAAAAGACTTGAGGCTGTAATTGCTGTCAAGGGTGCATCAAGAAAGTATTGAGCAAAGGCTGTGAATACTTATGTACATGTGATTTCTCAGTTTTTTTTAATTGTTAATAAATTTGTAAAAACCTCAAGTAAACTTTTTTCACGTTGTCATTATAGGGTGTTGTGTGTAGAATTCTGAAGAAAAAATGAATATAATCCAATTTGGAATAAGGCTGTAACATAACAAAATATGGAAAAAGTGATGTGCTGTGAATACTTTCTGGATGCACTGTACATGTTGTTCACATCCACCCAGTAATAACTAAAATTAAGAGGGAACAAAGGCTGTGAAAGCAGCACCTTCTTCATTTACACTGCTTGGTGCAGTCAGCCAGCTGCATAACTGGGTGGCCCCACCTACTTGGGCTCCACAAGTAGAAGACAGGGCAGATAACAAATACAACATAACACCGCATATATTCTTAATACAAAATAGTAAATAGCACAATATGACATACATATTTTAAGCCGGAGCAGAGTAAGCTCAGATACGGAGATCATTGAGCTTAGTGGAATTTACTTTAACTGTTATATTTCTTGATTTTTTTTCTGGTTAATTTGGAGTATTTCTGGTTATGGATTTAGATTTGGGATTTGCTGACCTCAGACTGGTATTTTTAGGCAAGTCTTTTTTAAAAATTTTGCCTTTTTGAACTTTTTTTTTTTTTTGTATTTTTCTATTTTTGTGAATAAATCTTCTTTTATAAAGATTGGTTGCTGCTCTTCTGTGCAAAAGACCAGGGCTGAACAAGTCTCTGCAGTAATGTGTGCAACTTTTGTAATAAAGCACACAGAAAGAGGAGTTTCTTCATAAATATTGTGGACAGGGTCCTTAATCAAGCCAGGAACAGACTTCATAACTTTCACTTTAATAGGAACCCAAATAATGAAACGTGCATCCTGCCTGTCCACCCATTTCACTCTAACACTCCATTTCCAGAAGTCATTAAACCAAAATTTGCCAATTTTGCAGACTGATCCTTCCACAGAAGCCTTTTTTCCCCTCAATTCTCCCATGATCTCCTTCTGTCGCCAGCCTAAAATATGCAATCTTCTTGTCAAAAGCTCACTTCACAAAAAAGAGGCACATTTCTCACCTGGCACACTGAGCTTTAACTGAAGCTGCCGTGTCACCTGCAAATATATCACCAATAATACCCTTGGATCTGCTCCCTCTGATAAATTCAATATTAAACAATGAGTCTCTTGTCAACCTAAAAATCTTATTAATTGTATTTCATGTAGGAAATATCCAGCAATCTACAGAGATAAAACAGGGAGACGGCTAGCAGACCATTTCTGAGAGCACCTTTAGGCCACTGAAATCAAAGACCTTACAAAGCTCATTGTAAAACACTTCACATCCCTTCATCATAGTCACACTGACCCCTCTGTCTGTGTTCTTTCACAAGGCTTCAAAGAAAATCAAAAGAAGATAAGCTCATTCTCACCCTGGGAATCACATATTTCTTCAGGCCTTAACGACCGACTAACTTTTTAATCTTTCCTTTCATCTGCTCTAATGGCAGCTTTTTCTTACCCTCTCTCACCTTTTCTCCTTTCATCTGCCCTCGTTTAATTCCCTTCCTATATGCGTTACCTGCTCTTTCCTTTCAGTTACACACCTGATGAAGGCTATACAGCTGAAACGTTGTGTCTTTAATCTTCTGTCCATTTCAGTGTGGAAATGAACTTTTTTCCTCTAGTATGTATTTCCTGAATAAGAAGAAAAATTGCTGTTGAGTTTTTCTATTATTTAACTTTAATTCTGAATTTGCAAGCTGAAATAGGTAGTTAATCCACCCAACACATTCTGTTACATTTCTAAGGATTTGTCTTTTTTATTTTACACTACAGGGAGTGCAGAATTATTAGGCAAGTTGTATTTTTGAGGATTAATTTTAATATGAAACAAACACAGTGCTATCAGTCAATCCAAAATGTTAATAAACCTGAAACCTGAATGTTTCACAACGGAAATGTGAGTGTGAACATCATCTGGGGAATACATATGTGCGCACAATTATTAGGCAACTATTAGTGTGCAGATTTATTATGCAACTAAAGGAAAAATGAAAATTTTCCCATCTCACTTGTTTATTTTCATCTGTTATAGTGAGAATAATAAACAAACACCTCAAAATTTACAAATAAACATCTCTGACATTTCAAAAAAAAAAAATCAATCAATCAATGACCAATATAGCCACCCTTCTTTCCAATAACAGTCATAAGCCTTTCCATTCATGGAGTCTGTCAGTTTCTTGATCTGTTGACGATCAGCTTTTTGTGGAGCAGTGACTACAGCCTCCCAGACACTCTTCAGAGAGGTGTATTGTTTTTCTCCCCCGTAAATCTAGCGTTTAAGAAGTGCCCACAAATTCTCGATAGGGTTTAGGTCAGATGAGGAAGGGGGGCCATGTCATTATTCCTTCATCTTTAAGGCCTTTACTGGCTGGCCACGCAGTGGAGAACTTCGATGCAAGTGATGGAGCATTGGCCTGCATAAAAATCATGGTCTTTTTCCTGTATCACTGTTTGACGAAAGTGTCTTTGAAAAACTGGCAGTAGGTTTGGGAGTTGATTTTGAGTTCATCTTCAATGCAAAAAGGTCCAACTAGCTCATCTTTAAAAATACCAGCTCATACCAGTACCCCACCTCCACGTTGGAGTGGAGCTCTGTGCCCATTACTGATCCACAGGTCCATCCATCTGGTCCATCAAGAGTCACTCATCGGTCCATAAAACCTTTGAATAAAATCTGTCTTCAGATATTTCTTGGCCCAGTTTTGACGTTTCAACTTATGTTTCTTGTTCAGTGGTGGTTGGGTTTCAGCCCTCCTTACCTTGGCCATGTCTTTGAGTACTGAACACCTTGTACTTCTGGGCACTCCAGGTAGGTTGCAGCTCTGGAATATGAAAGTACTGGAGGATAATGGGTTCCTGGTAGCTTCACGTTTGATTCTTCTCAAATCTTTGGCAGCTAATTTGCGTCTTTTGGTCTCAACACGTTTCTTGCCACCCTGTTGACTATTTGCAACAAAATGTTTGATGGTTCTGTGATCACACACCAATATCTTAGCAATTCCAAAAGTGCTGCATCCCTCTGAAAGACTTTTTACAATTTTTGACTTTTCAGAGTCAGTTAAATCTCTTTTTGGCCCATTTTGCCTGAGGAAAACTAGCTGCCTAATAATTCTGCACACCTTGATATAGGGTGTTGATCTCCTTAGGCCACACCCTCCCTCATTACACAAATACACATCACCTGACGTGCTTAAATCCAATAAGCATTCAAGTTAATACAGCTTGGAGTTGGAATATACGCATTAAAAATGATGATATGGTCAAAATACTCACTTGCCTAATAATTGTGCACACAGTGTATCTTAGAATCATTGCACTGGCAATAATTAGCAGTAATTTAAAAATTACAATGGATGTCTTAAGACATTAAGTATGGAAAATATTATTGGACTTGACATTTTTTTTGTAGGTATAATGATGGACTCTACTGTCCCAGCCTAAATGTTTCTAGCCCTTTCCTTCAGTCAGTCTGTTTTCTAATGTCCCATGTGTGGCGATTCGTGTTTAGGGTCAATGGCAGTGTGCAGGTTTTTAGTTAAAATGAAAGCAGTGCGACTCTGGCTCTACGGGTGTAAGCATAGCTGAGGAACTGGGCTGCCATTGGGTGTTTGGTGTGGAGGCAAACTAATTGCTTGATTGGGACAGCTGTTCCAAATCAGCACTCTGTGGATAGTAATTAGTATACTGACCTCACAGTAGTACAAAGGAGCCTGGAGAAAATGGAAAGGATCAAAAAAAGAAAAGGAAACAGAAAGAATTGAGAAGTACTGAGAAGAAAATACAAGAGAAGAGAATCAGTTGGAGTGCCAGTGCCGAGAGAATAAAGGCCATGGGAAACTGTGTTGGGGAGGTGTGAGGGTTGCTCCTGGGTGGACCAGATTGATCCTGATCTCCACATTAGAGAGCAAGAACAATCAGTGTTCTCATGGATCCCGTGGGCACCAAGATGGGCATAAGGAAGAGAAGGTCGGACTCAAGGCATTCTGAAGGATGCAGAGGGAAGGTGACCAGTTGTGGGGCTCCTAGGTATCCAGTAGACACCATGGTGTATGGAAGATGGAGTCAGACAGAGAGCATCCCAGAAAGATGCCAAGGGATGCTGGTAGGGATGGGAGTCAGAGAGCCGCATTTGCCAGGGTAGTTGTCCGTGATGAGTATACATGAAATGAAACATTAAGTCAACACTAAAACTTAAGAGAGAGCACCGGAGAATGGAGATTCAGGCAGTTTCTAACTTCCTCACCATCACTGTTTTTAAAGTATGCATTATTTATTTATTTCTGAAGATCTTACATGGCAATGAAATGAGCATGGGTTTGTAAATAATAGCACTAAGCACTTTGATCCACCAACCTCTGTTGTTGCATGTTCTCATTCACCCTGATCCAGGGATTCTCAAAGTCGGTCCTGGGGACCCACCGTGGCTGTAGGTTTTTGTTCCAGCCAGCTCCTGTTTTCAATTGGACTCTGTCTTTTGGGAACAATATAGAAATCAGTACATTAAGTTTGGTTAAAAAAAATAAATAAAAATAAAATGTACCAAGCAGTTATATGGGAATAATGTATTTTTTCTTTTTAACAATATTTTCATCTTGATTGTCATTCTACTTTTCCAGGTATTCTAAATGTTTAATCCATTATTTACTAATTAGTGGGTTTGATGCTAAAGTAGTTGCAGCCTTTCATGATTTAGTGTCGTTTGCCTGGCTGTCTGCTCTGCTCGTTTTTAGTCGTCATTATAAAATGAAGGAAGGAAACTGCGCTGAGAATGGGCAAAATATAATGAAATCAACAAAAGAGAATTAAGCATTTAAAGCTATAGCAAAAATAGACATATTTCTAAAATTTCTTATAAATGTAAAAATCATGATGCTGTGCTTTTCTGAATGTTGAATAAGAAAACCACCGGCTAATTAAACGAGAACAGTGTTATCAGTTGTTGTCACTGATTACGAATCTGGTTGAAACAAAAATCTGAAACCACAGTGGACCCCCAGGACCGACTTTGAGATCCCCTGCCCTAGTCCATCTCAGTTTCATTGTTATTGATGTCCCAGGATGAAGAAGGTAATGCCAGCTGCGGGCAACCCGGGCCTCACACTATGATATAATTTGCTAACAGACATTTGACATACTAAACATTACAGGTATAAGCACAGATCAATACTCACCATTTGCCAAGGTGCAGGATGGGCACATAAATATTGAGTGCGTGTCATAAATTGACAGCTACAGTTTCCAATACACTGACTACTTATTGCATTTTTGCTTTTCATTTTCTTTATATACAAGTAAAAGGATTTCAATGTCAATTCAGCTTTAAAATACATTTTGTGAAATTTAATTGAAGCTTTATTTATGTTTATGCTCTTTGTATCATCAGAGAACTAATTCAGTTGAGATGCACACAACAGGAATAAAGATGGACATTCTGGAGTTTGTTTCTGGTTCCATCCACATCATGAGGCAACATCTCACCAATCTTATTGGTGCGTCCCTTGCATATGTCAAACAGTGAAAATACACATTTGAGACTGTCCAAAAGGTCTGCCTGACTGCTGAAGAGCAATGCCCCACCTCGAAAGAACAAACTGTTAAATGCTAAGGTTATTGTTTTATCATTTGAGTATGGTTCACCCTGCTTAATTTTTTTCTTTGACGTCTTTTAAGTGTCTTTTGGGGTCTGTCTTACCAGGGGGCAGTTGTTCTCAGAGAATGCGTCCTTTTAGAATTGCAGCTCATACTTTGAACCTGTACATATCCCTTCCAAGGAACCATGGTGGAGATAGTAAGACAATAGAAATGTGGTACAAAACAAAGTATTGATTTTACTTGCTTTAAAATGCAGCTTACACTCCTAAAATGTGTTACAGCATATCATATAATATACACATACATATACCCAAAAAAAAGCCATGAAACTGTACAATTGTCTTACAGTTCTTTAGTGGGGTATTTGTTGGTTGTATTACCATCTTTGCAGAGTTGGAGGCATTTCTGAAAGGTACAGAGTTGTTTAGATGACTTCCATCCATGCAAATCAGCTCCTTGCACAATGAGACGGTGACAGGCTTTATAGCCACACTTCCTGCTGACCACTGAAATGTATGGATTAGGTTCTGATCTACCAGTTCAGCACATACAATGGACTATCTCCATGTTCTGATGAGCAGTGTTATATAGGGAGTAGGCGCTCTTGCACCAACAGAGCACATTCTTTAATTATCTTATTCTTCTGCATCGAGCCAACACACAACTCCTTAGAAATGTGATTACAAATCTACAACTTTGATTGGCCGTTTGGTAGTTATGTTATTCCCTGAAATGTGTTTCCATTTATCTTCCGCTATTCTGAAGTAAACAAGAGGCAAGACTTGTTGAGGATGTTAGAAAATATGTACATTTATATGATACCTCTTCACAACACTACAAAGACATTTGGATGATGGCAATTTGTGGTGCAAAATATTGGCGAACATCAGTAGGAGAATTTATGAAAAAGTGAAAAAATGCAAGGGGTAAATACATTAGTTTACAGAGGAAAATGTATAGCAAGAGAAGCAATGACGCTGGAGGGCAAAAACTGCCTGCTTTTTAATGGATCATTTGCTTTCCTTACGTGCTACAAACATCTTCAACTAGCATTCAGGCATGTACAGTATCTGCACCGTGGAGCAATGCACAAGTACAAATTGCTTTTGATGGCATAGGCACGATGCAGAAGTACAATCAGTCTTAAACACTGCCTGTTCTAACCAGCGCACTTGCTCTAGGTCACTAAAATTCTTTCAGTTTTCTCTTTAAAGTCCTCACATTTTCACAGCTGCCTGAAAGGTTTGTTTGCTTGGTTTGAAGCTATCAAATATATGCATGTATGCAAGATATTAGCATATTGTGTGTATATCATGAAGTACTTTGTTGAACATCTCTTTTTTTTTTTAAGACCAGAGTGTTGCAATATTTGTAACAGCTAGTCCATAGGAAGACAATGTATTTCCGTTGTATTTAAAACCCTGTTCTAGCATGTAGAACACTTAGCTTGTAGCCGACCACGGGTACATTTGTTGATAGTTGCTAAAAGGTAAGCAACCAAAAGAGGATCTCAAAATGCTTGTATGAAAGTGCCTTTATCTTGTAAACTGATATGATTGCAGTAGAGCATTTTACATTTTTAGATGATACATTTCTACTGAAAAATCTGATAAGATAGGTCAGAAATTTAGTAAAAGAATGTGATGCATATAATTTAATAATGATGTTTTTAATATCTTATAATCAGCACTTGATAGCATTATACAAAAACAGGTAACACTTAAAAAGGACAGAAGAATAGAAAACAAATATACTTCTGCACTAGCTGACTGTAGTGTTGAGGTTTGTGAATTTTGATTTTGAAAGGCTTATGCAGGGGATCCGACGAAGTCTCACTATGCCCCACCAGGCAGCTCAATCAAATGAGTCAAACGCTATATGAAAATCGACAAAGGCTGCAAAGAAACTCTGGCAATATTTACATTGGAAAACTGCTCCATGAGAACCCTCAGTCCCAGGATGCGGTTGATGATAGACTTCTTAGGGATAAAGCAAGTGATCACAGGTCCTATTGAGGACGACCCAAGCAAGGACCTTAACTGGCACCAAGAGCGGTGTTATCCCCCGGTAGTTACCACAATCCTGACGATCACCCTTCCCTTTCCAGATAGCGACAACAAGCCCACTTCCAGTCAATTGGGATGATGCCAGTCTCCCAAATGGAAGCATAGACTACTTGCAATGCCAACAGGACAGCTTTACCACCAGCCTGGAGAAATTCATCTTGGATACCACAGATCCCTGCAACATTCCCTACCCTCAGCTGGTTCACCATCTGTGCAGTCTCAATGAGATAGGGTGGATCACAGCAAATTGGAGGGCCAGCCTCAAGAACCATGGATCCAGTGATGTCCAAAATCCTAGTTGGAGAATCAGCTGCTCAAAGTAGCCAGCCCAGCGGGTCACAACTGCAGTGTCATCCGTAAGGACCGTTCCATCAGCTGCCCTGACTGCGATTCTCCGAGGAACAGATTCTGATGTGTGTAATGCTTAGATTCCTCTGTAAGCAGGATGTGGGTCACTAGACCATAGATGGTGCTCCACTTGTTCACAGGTTCCTCTAACAAACACCTCCTTATCTGCCCTCACAGCCTTCCTTCTCAGTTCATGGTACAGACCAGAGCTGCCATCAAGCCGTACACTTGAACTCCTCTTGATGATATCCAGAGTGTCCTGCAAGATGACACACCTCTATCTGAGAACACAGGGAACACCAACACAACCCTCAGCAACCTTCAGGGTCTTGTCACGGAAGGTCTCCCACATCACTTTGGGAACGGCAGTTGCACCCAAATCCGTAAGTTCTGCACACAAACTGTTTGCAAACTCATCAGAAGCAGCCTACTCTTGGTCCAGCCAGGTCCAGCCTCATTCTCCTAGTAAGTGGTAACCTACTGGACCTAAGCTGGATTTTCAGTGTAGCAACAGGTCTGTGGTCAGAATTCACAAACTGGGCACTTCTGTAGACCCTTTAGTTTTGTGAGAGCCTCCAGTGCCTGCCCATGTGGATGTGATCGATCTCCTTCACTGCACCACCAGTATTGGAGTAACAAGTCCAACGATGCGGCTCAGGGTGGTGGAACCAGGGTCCAGCTCCTAACTTTTGCAAAGTCAAGGAACATGGAGCCACATTCACCCTGGTCACTGGTCCCATGGGGACAGAGACAATCCTCATAGCCAGCCCTGTCAGTGCCAGTGATCACACTGAAGTCACTCATGACC
The DNA here is from genome assembly GCF_016835505.1 of Polypterus senegalus. Classification (NCBI taxonomy): domain Eukaryota; kingdom Metazoa; phylum Chordata; class Cladistia; order Polypteriformes; family Polypteridae; genus Polypterus; species Polypterus senegalus. The sequence continues at coordinate 163,833,572 of NC_053161.1, forward strand.
AGAGCAGTGTCATCTCGTGGGCACCCATCAACCACTGTGCGAAGTTTCAAATAAAAATTCTCCCTCACTGAGACATCACTCACCGTGGTAGTAGCATACACTGAGACAACAGACAAGGCACCCAGAGTGTGCCTTAATCAGAGCCTCATAATACGAGTGACATCAGACACCATCGGAAGAAGCCGATCCGCTACAGCAACAGCTACTCGGAGTATGACAGCCATCAGAGCGACCAGACCCCATAAAACAAACATAAATAAATTTGTGTGAAATAAAAATATTTCTGGAGTGGGCTACCAGTTTGAAGAACATAGTACCCTACACATCACTGAGGAAAACAGGAAGAGAATGAGACAGGGCATGTGATTATTTGTCTTACTCAACAATTTCATTCAATGTTCCTTGTAAGCTGTGGACAGACGTTTGCATACGTTTAAGGATCAAATTGGCAGAGGACTTTTGTAAGGTGGACTTGCAGGCAGATAAGGCTGTGGCCAAAGTTTAAAAGGGCAGCAGGTGCCGAGAAAGAGGGGACCCGTTTGCTAAGCCTTCTGATGCACTACAATGCATTTACTTATTATAATTCTTGAAAACCTCCTTATTTTCACTGATGAAAACAATTCCATTTTTCTTAAAAGAAGACATTGTCTTGATTTCCCCTATTAGACTTACTGATTAAAATGCTGTAGTTTTTGTTAAAAAGGGAAAAGGCGAACTAGGTTGGCTATCAGAAGTGTTATAATTAATCATAAAAGCAAGCAAGCAAATTAACCATTCCAATCACTAGATCTGTTCTCACTACCTGGACTTAACTTCCGCTCCATACTTGGACACCTACTGCCTAAGATGTGGCAGCAGTAATGGCTGGAGAGATCCCTTTTATTTGAACCGAAATAGCAGAAGACAGCCTTGGTAAAGGAAAGATGAGGTGCCCAAGCAAGACAGATCCACAGTATGTGTGACATGTGTTCATCTTGCTAAAAAAAGAGAATCACTGACCAACCACTGCCTTACAGATGTAAGTGTTATGCTAGGAAAAGAGCATTACTAAGTGTAATGAAATAACTAAGTTTGGCCATACCAAGGAGAAGGGCATCTAAACAAGGAAAGAAAAAGCATGCTGAACTCATGTGTGCTGGAGGAAGCTAATTCTGAAGGAACCAGGACAACATATCACCTACAGAATTAGTCAACAAGAACCAAAACCATAAGTATACCTACTCTGATTTCAGGAACAATCGTCTCTAAGTTGGTAGTTAGGCTAAAGTCAGCTAATGGCTTCTGGTTATTGGTGTTACTGTAACTGAAAATAATATCCTATGTATAGGACAAGTCTATAGCTGATAAACTTCTACTTTTCATAGTAAGCTTCAGAGCAGCATCTTACACACACACACACACACACACACACACAGAGGAGTTGTGTGCAAACACCTTGTCAACAATTCACTGCTTCTACCAAAGTGCAGGTGCTACAAACTTCACATCTAGCAAAAAACTTAACTATCCACCCTGCTGAAAAAACAGAATTATGACAAGAACAATTAAAGCCTGGTCCAAAACAAATGAGGTTTCCAGGTTATCTATCTACTTAAGAATTCTTTAGATAAAAATTAAGAAAGTTGAAATCACAAGAATAGAAAGAAAAAGCTCAAATTAAGCAACAATAGTTTTCCATTTTTAGTTATTCGATAATTGTACTAAGGTAGATGTAGCAATTAACTTTAAAATGGGTTCCTCAGCTAGAAAACAAGAGAACAGACACATATGCCAATAGATGCTTAAGGGTACATTTTTTCAAACATTTCAAAAGTTTTTCTTCACACAAAGAACCACACATGCTTGTAATAATTAACTGACAAGTGTGGTACATATTAGGAATTTGGAGACCTTCAGCTTCCAACTTGATGATACTTTGAAAATTTAGAAGAATTGGGATTGACGTATCACATTGGGCTGACATGATGTTCTAACCAAAACTGTACTTCACTTGTAGACTCCATGTGTATTTGAAATGTTTAATGTCTGACTTAAAGATTACACAACAAAATGCACTCTCAACAAGAAAAAGATATTTGAATTAAGACTACAGTGATCCTCCGCCTATCACAGAAGTTACGTTCCAGACCCAAATGCGATAGGTGAAAATCCGTGATACAGAAATAAACATTTTTTTATACAGTTTAAGCCTTAAAATACCCATTCCACCTGCTTTAAACACATGTAAACTTATTAAACCACACTTTGTAAACACATATGATATGTGGATGTCGGGCTAAGGATATGAGTAACATCTCTCTATTATAAAACGGTTTAATGTCACGCAAGACAAGGCAGTGAGACAGAAGGGCAGCTGCTGTTCAGGCTTTTAAATGATTGATGCACAAAGCGACAAGCAGAACAAGCATCTTGGCAGAAGCAGCACAAAGCCAGCACAAAGTCCACTTCTCCTAAGTGTGCATTCAGCTCCCCCCCTTCACAACGCAAAGTGGCAGGTGCGTAGCGCGCCTCCAGGGTGAAGGGAGGGTTTTCAACGAACCGATTGAGACCAGATCATCTTGGACAGACACGCAAGACTAGACATTACAACCTTAGGAAGCAAAACCCATGAGACGGTGACTTTTGCACGTCACCCCCTATTTACAAACAATTTAAAACAAGTTCACTGGCATCTAATCTTGCAGCTGTTGGAATGCTTTTGGCAGACAAACGTCAGGTGCTCCCAGCTCTTAAAACAACAACAAGCAGAACACACAGCTTGCCAGCAGCAGCTGCAGAAAGCCAGCAGATAATTTGAGCACTTCTCCTTAGCATGCGTTCAGCCCTCACACCAACTCCTTCTTCTCCTCCTCCTTCAGAACGTGCAGAGCGACAAGCAAAACAGGCATCTTGCCAGAAACAGCACAAAGCCAGTAGCTGATCCATCCACTTCTGCTTAGCATGCGTTCAAGCTCCCCCCTTCACAAAGTGAGCGGCAGAGACAAGAAGTGGCAAAAGGACCGCTGCTGTACAGACTTTTAAATGATTGACACAAAGCGCGACAAGCACAACACACAGCTAGCCAGCAGCAAGACACCAGCTGACCCGATCGCATCTCTTTAGTGTGCGTTCAGACCCCCCCTTCACAACGCAAACAGCATCATAAGTGCCGCGAGAAAGAAATTTAACCACGCCCGGGGCAGGAAATAAAGGACAAATATTGTTTTTACAAAAGTTTTAAAGTAAAAATGAAAATAATGCATATGTAATATCCATCCATCCATCCATTTTCTAACCCACTGAATCCGAATACAGGGTCACGGGGGTCTGCTGGAGCCAATCCCAGCCAACAAAGGGCACAAGGCAGGAACCAATCCTGGGCAGGGTGCCAACCCACCGCAGGACACACACAAACACACCCACACACCAAGCACAAACTAGGGCCAATTTAGAATCGCCAATCCACCTAACCTGCATGTCTTTGGATTGTGGGAGGAAACCGGAGTGCCCGGAGGAAACCCGCAGACACGGGGAGAACATGCATCCTCCACGCAGGGAGGACCCGGGAAGCGAACCCGGGTCTCCTAACTGCGAGGCACCGTGCCACCCGCATATGTAATAATTCCCATGAAAATAATCTCTTTAAATTGTTTATCTGGTAAACAAAACCCAGGGGAGGGCGAGCAAAGCAAGCATGGGGCGGAGGCCCCTAGTAATAATAACAGTATTAATAAATCCGTGATGTAGTGGGGAGTGCGATAGCAGAACCACGATATAGCGGGGGATCACTGTATATCATTAAAACAACAGTGAGAGAAGACTGTAGGATATACCAATATATTACATGAAGCATGAACTATAATATGCATATACATAACTTGTATACTTGGTCTTCTGTGTTGCATTTTTGTTCATCTGCATTTTTGTTGTCATTATGTTACTTAGATCCAGGTGATTGCAACAAAGAGCTTATATAAGGTGGAGAGGGAGGTTATGGAATGGTAGTTCTTGCTGCTATGGTTGGCTCTAATATTGGAGGTAGGAATGTCATTGCTGTGGTGAGCTCCAGTGGCTGGGGTCCCCAGCTCCGGTTCTGGAGGGCCGCAGTGGCTGCAGATTTCCACTCTAACCCTATTCTTCATTAGTGACCAGTTTTTTTGCTGCCAATAAATGTCTTTTGAATTAATTTTCATTGGCTTGCTCTTGAACACTCAAACCCCTTAATTGTTTCTTTTTTCTTAATTAGCAGCCAAACCAGGACCAGCAAACTGTGTCCACCACATAATATCCGAAAATAAAGAAAGATGAAAGTCTCAGGAATATTGATCTGCTCAGGTCCCCAAAACATTTTAACAGTGCTATTAGAAAAGACAAAATCAACAATTTCTGGAATTTATGCTATTGCACAAAGAGAGCAGCAACAAGCCATGGAATTAAAGAACGTATTTAACAATAATAATCGGTGCCTAATTAAGCAACTGGTTGGAGTGAAACTGGTTGAAGTTTGAGGCCCTGACTTTGTTGGTCTTCCGTTGGCTGCCTTACTTCACAATTCATTTCTGTTTGGGTGACATTTAAGGAAAGAAAGGAAGCAATTCAGAGGAATGATGAGGAACTTCAGGAGAACAAATCTTAAAAAAAACAAATCAACTGTAATTAATTCAAAAGAAGTTAATTAGCAGCAAAAACAGGTCACTAATTAAGAAAAGGGTTAGAATGAAAACCTGCAGCAACTGCGGCTCTCCAGGACCAGAGTTGGAGACTCCTGACCCATGGTGTCATATGCAGGTGTTTTAGTAACACATATACTAATGCAGTGCTGTGAGTTGTTTGAGCCAGAGGTTCTGTATGGCATCTGGACCGGGTGTCTTCCTTTTAGGAGAGATTCTGTGCATCGCTTCCATTTCTTTGAATGTCACCTCAGGCCATGCCATTTCTTTAATTTACTTGTTTTTCAATGTCTCCCTGTACTTCACTTAAACAGTCTGCTTCTTTATTGTGTTCCTTAGCGTCCTCATATATATTTCTTCAAAACATTTCAATATCTTTTTTGTCTCAGGGTTTTGGTAGCTTTAAGTCTTCTCTGCCATACATTCTGTAGAGCTTGTTTTAGTTGTCACTGAATAATTGTCCATCCATCCATTCATTTTCCAACCCGCTGAATCCTAACTACAGGGTCACAGGGATCTGCTGGAGCCAATCCCAGCCAACACAGGGCACAAGGCAGGAACCAATCCCGGGCAGGACACACACAAACACACCCACACACCAAGCACACACCAGGGTCAATTCAGAATTGCCAATCCACCTAAACTGCATGTTTTTGGACTGTAGGAGGAAACCGGAGAGCCCGGAGGAAACCCACGCAGACACGGGGAGAACATGCAAACTCCACGTAGGGAGGACCCGGGAAGCGAACCCGGGTCTCCTAACTGCGAGGCAGCAGCGCTACCCACCGCTCCGCCCTGAATAATTCTATTATATAAATTCTCTTCGTGCTTTTGTTTGTATCTTCTTAACTGTTGACCTTTTTCTAGGATTCAGAGTTTGTTATTTGTCATTATAATGTTAAAGTCTTCATATCTTAAGAGGCAATACTTAGATTTCAAATGTTGCATTATGTTTTTAACTTTGTGCGATTTCACACCTTCTTGGTTAATGACACATCCCTGTGTAGATTCTTTTTTTTAATTCAATTTATTTCATCCCTGGAAGACTGTATTTTTATCCATTTTTCCCTACTCCAATGTTCCTCTCTGCTGTTATTTTTGAAGTGATGAGCTCTCCCACACAGCATTGATCCTGTTGACTGTTGTCATTGTCCATTAAATTATGTTTGCTTTATTGCAGTTATGACATTGTTGACATAACCTATAATACTGTATATGGTACTGTTTAATACAATTCTCAGGAATTTCTGTCTTCTGTAGATTTCTGTGCACTTGACCATACCGAAGAGTTCCAGGAAGCCATTCCTTTATTTTCTGGATTGTTTTGTCCTGTATTTGACAGGAATTTTCTGCTTTTACTTAAGGGTATTCTCATTAACTTCTGTACTCTTTTTTGAATTTTGGTGAGGGTCTGTTGATGTTTTTACATAATTTTCAATTTCCTGAAGGGGTTTGTGGCTTGTTATACATTTGGAGCAGACTTCTCTTGTGGCAGCTGGGCATTTTGTATAGCACATTGCTCTTAATTTCACTTTCAGTCTACCTTACCTGCCTTCTTTCCATTCTTAATTCCTCAAAAACGTCTCTTTTTATTGTTTGTATATTATCTGTAAATTTCTTTTCAAATGTCAGCTTCTTCTTTGAAGTCCCTGCCCTTCCCTTCATCTCAGTCTCTGCCTGTTCTGTTCTCATGGTTTCTCAATCCTCTCCTTTTTCTTGTATTATTTCTTGCTTTGATATTTTTTGGAGATATTTTAATTTTGATAATTTAATTTTACTTTTTAATTATTCCAATAAGCGATCTTAGGCTTGCATCAGTTAACTCATTTAATATTGAAAATCAAAACTACTTTCTAACATTCCAATTTTGTACAAGTTCTCATTGGATACAGTATACTTTATAATAGAATTTCTGGGTTTTGTTGGAAGTACTAGGGTGTTGTACCGTGTTAGCTATTATGAATGTAGTGAGAAGTCAAGCAAAATGACAACTTGGATAAAAGTATAAGTTCATGATCTCCTCTTTATCTTCAATTGACCACTACATGATGTCCAGTCCTCTTGCTCAAGCTGTGCCATTTGGGGTCTAATCCGTTTCACAGTGGTGAGGCCAGCAACACTTGTCCATCTGATCTGACACCACATTGAAGGTACTCTTCTCTTCATCGCCTTATAGTTATTGCTATCACCATCACCCACCCTAGTGCACAAGCAGTGGGTTGGCACCTTTTTATTTTGAGTGATGTAAAGCAAATATGAATTTCTTTTTTGTATCCTTTTCGCACCATAAGACTACATTCACCATGATGGGATTTGTTATGATATTATACATGAAGGTACTAATCAAGACTTGAGTTGGTAGGACAGTTACAGTTCACACCTTCCCCCGCTCCTTCATTCTTTACCTTACAACTTACTCCTTCATGGCTTCCTGCTCTCCAGTGTGAACCCTGGCCTGTTTCTGAAAATGTTCCCTTTCAGAAAATCCTTTGTCACATTCAGAACAGAAATATGGTTGATCTCCAGTGTGAATTTGTTTATGATACTGAAGATTGCCACTTTGTGAGAATTCTTTTCCACATTCACTGCAGCAATATGGCTTGTCTCCTGTGTGAACTCTGGAGTGCTTATGAAGATCGTCCTTCTCAGAGAATCTTTTGCCACATTGTGAACAGCAGTAGGGTCGCTCTCCTGTATGAATTCTTGTGTGGGTATGGAAATTGCCTCTGTCTGAAAATTGCTTCCCACAGTCAGAACAACAATATGGCTTCTCTCCAGTATGAATTCTTTTGTGAGTTTCAAGATAGCTTTTTTGGGAAAACTGTTTGTCGCATTCAGAACAGCAATATGGCTTCTCTCCAGTGTGAACTCTGTAATGTTTATGAAGGCCGCCCTTCTCAGAGAATTTTTTGCCACATTCTGAGCAGGAATAGGGCTTCTCTCCCATATGAATTCTTGTGTGGGTATGAAAATTTCCCCTGTCTGAAAATCGTTTTCCACAATCAGAACAGCAATATGGCTTCTCTCCAGTATGAATTCTTATGTGGATTTGAAGAGAGCTCCTTTGTGAAAACTGTTTTCCACATTCATAACAGCAATATGACTTTAGTCCTGTATGGTTCCATTGATTGCTTTTGTTAGATCTGCATTTAAAACTTTTCCTTTGTTCTTGCCAGTCACAGAAAGCCCCTGAAGTTGCATTTTCCACTTGTTCTTGACTGTTAATTGAATCTGGGTTTGTTAACGTCACACCATGGATAGAACTCAAATGAGAATAGACGGGCATTAAACTCTGTGACCCAGATGTCAATTTCAGCAAATTTTCATCATGCAGTGACTGTTGTGGTCGGAACAGAAGGGAAGTCTGAGCAGGTAAAGATGGAGAAAAGCTACAACTCTCCAGGGTGTCTGTAGAAAAACATAAGAAAAGCACAATTGCAAGTCAGTATGTGAAGCTAGAAAAGAGATTTGACCAGGGGCAGCCATTTAGTCGACATCAGGTTATTCTTATTTAAATAAACTGAACTAACAACACCACTCTCACTATGGTACTAACTTTTATTGCTAACAATTCACATTTCCCTGTTTTAAACTTTAAATATAGGGAGGTCCAGATCTAATTATGCAATTTTCATTACGCTATAACTTATTAAGTTTATTACATAGAGAATTCACAAAAAAATATTTTTGTTGCTGATAGATGGCAGCACCTGCCCTGCATTCCAAAATGGCGGGGCGATGGTTGTCAGTCGAAGAGTGGGTGCCATGTGTTCACCTTTTCATAATTGCATAATTAGATCTGGACCACCCTTTTACCAACAAAAAACAGGAATGAGACCAAGAGGTGCAATAAAACAGACAAAAAAAGTAATGCTTAAGTTTTAAGCCAATCCTCATGATTGTCTTTTGACCTTACTAGAATATAATGTAGTGATTAAAGAAAAAATAACAGTAATTATTAGAACATAAAGAAGGAAAAGAAAAACTACAAGGAAAGAAATAAAGAAAAATGCCACTCATTTTGCTATTTGTAATGTAACTGTTCACCATATGAAACTACTCTTAGCAAGGGGATGAGATAAATAGAGACAGAAAATCCATGAATAGACATAAATGGTCACTAGTCACATTTACAGAGTGTAGTGAATTTCTTACTTGTGTGTGTGTGTGTGTGTGTGTGTGTTAATCGATATGTAATGCATCGCTACTTCTGGCACCATGATCCATGAGTAAAACTACATGATATTGAATCTTCTATCCTGCTTAACTGAAAAAAATGTCACATCTTCCCGATATTCAGAATAAAACATAATGTCCTCTGTCTTTTCTAGTGAGAGACTATTTATGATATTATTGATAGTGTGTTTCTGTCCACAAGCTATAAGGTTACATAGCAGCCCGTCAAGAGTAACTGGACATTTCTCACATATATAACCATATACCTATGTTGTATTTTATGTACAGTATGTTTTATTTGCTGGTATTGTATTACTATTAAAGGTCTGAGAAGACATGCAAGTGAGAATTTCATTAAATTGAGTACATATAACAAACTTGAACTCTACCATTACAAATGCTTTTAGATATTTATTAGAAAACCTTAGCATTATGAACATCTTCTGTATCAATAACAATTTCAAAATCTGTAGGAAAGCAAGTAGTGTGCAGCAGTGTCCTCTCACTATGCTGCATCACAAAGAAGGCTGACTCGACTGTGTCAGACAAATGCCTTCCTCAGTTTTCAAAGTTTCATTTGTTACCATCAGGCAACAGATCTTGCTTCTCAAGGGCCATGAGTAACAGATTTAGGAATTCCTTTATTCCCAGAGTTATAAGCATTTTGAATTCAAATAGTTGTAGGTGTCCTGTTGAATTCTAAATCACTATTGTAAGCTGTTAGAATTCATTACTCTTATTGGGTGGGTGTGTGTACTTTTTGCAACAGTGATTGTGTCTTGCCTTATTTTCTTGCATCTCTCTAACAATTTCCTATCTTTGTGCTTTCCTACTGCAAATATGTTTGTGCCTTCGACACTTACCCCAACAGTATATTGCTCTGGACAGTTTACAAATCATGTAAGAGATGGCAGGGGTGATGCAAGTAGAAGTGGCATACAGTAGCATAAAGTCTTTACTTGCATCATCACCACTTACCTAGCTGGACAACAACAGTAAAACTCAACAGGGGACCCGTGGGCCAACAAAGTAAAATTTGATTGGCCTGTAATGTAATTTCATGCAATTTTAAACAAAAAAAAATCTACAAAATAAATGTAAAATCACTTTGATAACCATTGGGGATGTGGGTCATAGGAGCCAAAGATGCAAAATAGCACCATCTTCTGACAAAAAGTACTGCATTACTCGGACAGCTTACAGAAATTATTGTCTTTCAGGTGAAGTGTTAAACATCGAAAAGCTGATAATGAAAACTGCACATTCAGTTAAGTGTACTTATTTGTACAGTATATTTCTGCTTGTCACATATCCATCCTCCATTACACCAGTCATGAAACAATGTCTGAGGCCAAAAATCTTAAGCTAGAGATGACACAAATCCACAGCTCAAGAAGTCTTAAAAATGACATTACAGAAACATTAAACTTGTAGCATTTAGGGTTCACAACAGCCACCAGTTAAAAGAGTTGTCTCCCTTTTGATTTACTATGATCATATCGGCCTAACTACTGTATGCAGATGTGGCATTCCACAATGAACTTTATTCATAGGAGCTACAGTAACCTTCTCACAGATGAGAAGTGAATGCTGGACATGCATGTCATCCTGACCTGTCGGGAATCCCATATCCAGCAAACTGGCTACAGACTGTAAAGGTTCATTCTCTAACTAGATGGCTAATAATGTATGTATAATGTGTTATCATTTAAGCATCTATTTACGGTTTGAACTGAACAGCATTATGTCTGGCTATGCCTGGGCTTATGAACTGTAAAAAAGAAATACCCTCACAAACTGCAAACTTGCATTCCACACTAAGAGACTAGTAGTGAGATGTCAAGCTAAATGACACCTTTTATTGGCTAACTAAAAAGATTACAATATGCAAGCTTTTGAGGCACCCTGAGCATGGGAAAGGCACTATATAAATAAAATGTGTTATAATTATTATCATTATCTTCATCATCATCTCAGACTCCTTCTTCAGGCAAGATGTAATTACATGCGATTACGTCTTTTTTTTTTTTTTATTTCGCCTTATACAATTTCTTGTATTAGGAATTTGTTAGTTTTTGCATACCCCTTGGGGTCAGAGCGTAGGGTTAGCCATTGTACAGCACCCCTGGAGGAATTAAAGGTTAATGGCCTTACTCAAGGGCCCAGCAGAGTAGGATCTCTTTTGGCAGTGACGGGGATTCAAACCAGCAACCTTCGGGATACCAGCGCAGATCCTTAGCCTCAGAGCCACCACTCCGATCTTGCCTGAAGAAGGGGCCTGAGTTGCCTCAAAAGCTTGCATATTGTAATCTTTTTAGTTAGCCAATAAAAGTGTAATTTTGCTTAACTTCTCACTACATTCATAATGGCTAAAATGGTATAACACCCTAGTGCTACAAACTAAGAGATTCAAATCCAGCATGCACCAGGATCTGCCTGGACTTTATCTGTTATAAGTTGTAAACCAGAGTTGAACTGTCACTCTCTCCACAAGCCCTTTTGCAGACATCTTAAGCCAGAAGGTGCAAAATGGCAAGAACAAAGAGCTACAAATCATTTAATGATAACTCTGATGGATAAAATAACTCACCTATGATTTTGTAACTGGAAGTGACTTAATCCAATCATGAGAGGCTCCCTCTTTCTTAATAAACTAGTTATACACATTTTGAATATTTGCTGGATACTTTCACTGAATTCCCTGCAGACTCCCACAGTGCACTCTCTCTCTCTCTTTCTCTCTGGGACATTCTGCTCCAGGGGAAAGCTGTGCTCTCACTCTACAAAATAACCTTTAGAAACTTCTCTCTGAAACTAAACGCTGATGAGCTGTTCTGTTTGTTGGGGTGGCTGAAAACTGAAAACCTTTTTCTCTTTGCAGATTGGAAGTCAAAAATCTCTCTGTCAAGCCAAACAGTGGGCCAGTGGGCTGAAAAGGCTGAGAAGCAGCCCTCAAGTCAAGAAGGGAACTTCAGTATCTAAAGTGCCCGAAAGAGTAATGCTTACTCCTGTGAAGTTTCAGAAAATATAATAAATAAAAGGGCCTAACAGCAGAAAACAACTTTACAGAACACCACAAGAAAAGAAACATGCATCCAAGAGAAAGAGTGTACTCCGATGCAAGAAGAATCCTCCACTTGAACCATGAGCAACAACACCACACAACATCAGACATCACCTTTAAAGACTTAGTATCATAAAACCATTTATCTGTGCTAACATAAATTAGAACACTAGACAGCAAGAAAACAGCCTGCCTGTCTATGTTATATGCTTGTCTGCCTAGCTTGTATGCATCCTGTCTTTTATGTCAACATATATATGGAATTATCATCTATATATATAATTCACTAAGGGCATGCAAGACCGTGAGCGCGAGCAAGACAGAGAGCAACGCCTGCCAACTCACAGAGCCCCGCCCACCAACTCTAAGACCATGGGATACACTCGACAGAGTCCCACCTGCCAACTCTAACCCTCCTACCGCATCATGGGATACGCACGACAGAGCCACGCACGCCAACTGTAACCGTCCTCCCGCATCCAGCGTCGCTCTCGAGGCATGTGCACTGCCTGCTCATGTGCCCGCACGCAACAACTCACCAAACACAGCCTCAGTCACTTTCATCTGTGCAAAAGTATACATGCACCTCTGAGCCACGTTGACTTTTTACCGCACACAAGACAGAGAGCCACAACCACCAACTCACAGAGCCCCGCCCATGGGTTACGCACGAAAGAGCCACGAACGCCCACTCTAACCCTCCTCCCGCGTCATCGGGAACGCACGACAGAGCCCCGTCCGCCATTCACTAAGGGCACGCAAGACAGAGAGCCCCGCCTGCCAACTGTAAGACCATGAGATACGCACGACAGGGCCAGGCTTGCCAACTCCTCTGATTGCCAATGAAGAGCATTCAAAGAAGTACAAATTGCGGTCAGGGGCGGTCCTAGCCTGTTTGGTGCCCTGGGCGAACATCCCCTCTGGTGCCCCCCTCCCCGTGACCCCCCAGCGTTTTAATAAACAATGAAAAAATACAGTGCAATAAAACAAACTATACAAAATGTAATGTCTAACAGAGACAAAATCAAATTTTAAATTTATACAGCACCAAAATATTTCGTTATAGTGTAAAGAATTTTCACTTTAGTACCATCTCCATTCATCAGTTCACCAGGTCACTAACAACAACATAAACCTTTTCTCTTAGAGCTGCAGTCAGTTTATTATTTCGGATTAACTTTCCCCGCCTACCACTCTCCACTAAGTGAGTCATTTGCATTAGTAAGTTAGCATGTAAACATATATATCCATACAAAAAAACTCTTACTAACTCAAATCATTTTATCAACATGTTCAAAATCTCACTGACACTATTTTACCGTTTTAAAGCCTGTAATTCACACTCTAATTATAGTGAATTTACTAACCTGTGATCTATACTAATAAAAGGCAAAGCCCTCACTCACTCACTCACTCATCACTCACTCACTCATCACTAATTCTCCAACTTCCCGTGTAGGTAGAAGGCTGAAATTTGGCAGGCTCATTCCTTACAGCTTACTTACAAAAGTTGGGCAGGTTTCATTTTCGAAATTCTACGCGTAATGGTCATAACTGGAACCTATTTTTTCATCCATATACTATAATAGATGTCTGCTCGATGGCCGTGAGAGGCGGAGTTACGCCTCCCACGTAATTTAGTGCTTGCCCATATAAGGCCGTCAGTCAGCAGCAATCCAATAGAAACACTGCCGCTAAATATTCACGGGTGAAGGACTGTGCTTTTGCAGACGAAGATGAGATGGTCAGAATGGTGTTTGGCACTTTAACACAGTACTTCTCCGCTGCAAATGCAAATATATATATATATATATATATATATATATATATATATATATATATACACCCCCCTATCTACATACTCTCAAATAGACAACCCACACGCTGTGGGTCAATTGTAGAAGCTTCGCCTTTACCAACGACATCCGAGGTTCGATTCCCGAGAGGGGATGTACTGACTATGTATGCGCGGTTCATTTTAAACTCGCATCTCCTTGCTGTGGGACGTATGAAAAAATATGCGGTTAACACAGAATCATGTTACATTATTTTTAAAATCTTTTCTTAGCACAAGCACAGCTGAGAAGCTTCGATGCATGTACTCCATAACAAAAAATAACGCATTTAATCACACTTTCAATTCCAAGCAAAGGGGAACTTTTGTCAATGCATGATTTCCTGGTACATCGATTACATTCATGCACACATCAGAGCTACAAAAATGTTAAGAGTCGGAATGAAGCGCGTTCCTATGACTCATCGGAGGAAAATTTCATTTCAAAAAACTACCCGAGCGAAGCCTTGATAAAAGCGTGGTTTTACACTGAAAAGCAAGCAATAATAAATGCATTACAGAAAGCGGACTTTGTGGCTCTTACTGGGGATCATTGGACTTCCGTGACCATTAGTAATTCTAATTACACCTAATTACAAAATGTTCAATGATCACACTGTTTTAGCCTAATGTACAAAATAATTTTGGCTGAGGTTACTCAGAGTTTAAAGATTAAGTTGGTCAAATTACTTTTTATGTTTCTGACTTATTTTTTTAAGAAGAAAAACTGCACTTAATGTTGAAATTTTGGTTCTTATTATTTAAAGACAATACCATTCTGAAAATGTACTTAAAGTACTTAAACTACCACTTTATTTTTAAGTCTGCCCAATTTTAACCAGGGATGATATTTTTGTTTCTGTTTTGAATTCAAATGCAGTTTAAAAGCATTTTTTTTTCAGAAATTAAAACAGCTTCAGTTTACAATATTAATGTCCATGTCTATTATTTGATTCTGTCGCCCACTAAAACCCTTTTAAATAAAAACAAAAAAAAATTTGCGATTTGGGGCAAATTTACGTGTGCGATTACATACGATTAATCAAGATTAATTATTACACAGCCTCTAATTAATTGGATTAATTTTTTTAATCGAAGTTCCACCCCTAATATATATATATATATATATATATAGATTTGTTTATATATATGTGTATATACAGTATATGTATATATATATATATATATATGTATGTGTGTGTGTATATATATATATATATGCCAGCAACACTCATGACAATCACAAAACAATTACATTGTCAATCATGTTACGTTATTATTAAAATGTTTCCTTTTCTTTTTACTTCCACTGCCAAACGCAGGTATTCTGCTAGTGTATATATATATATATATATATATATATATATATATATATATATATATATATATATCTATCTATGTATATCTTTATCTATCTATATATGTATATTTATATCTATCTTATATATCTATCTATCTATATATGTATATATCCATCTATCTCTATATATACTGCTCACAAAAATTAAAGGAACACTTTAAAGAAACACATTAGATACATCAGATCTCAATATGAAGTTGGATATCTATACAAATAACGACAGGGCAATGTCTCAGGAACAAAAGGATGCCAAGTCTTTTAATGGAAATAAAAGTTTTCTGCCTACAGAGGGCTCAATTGTGTAGACAGCCTAAAATCAGAGTGAAATGAAGATGTGGCAGGCTAGTCCATTTTTTCAAAAACTTAATTTCTGCTACTCAAAATGCTTTTCAGTATCTTGTGTGGCCCCCACGAGCTTGTATGCATGCTTGACAACATCGGGGCATGCTCCTAATGAGATGACAGATGGTGTCTTGTGGCATTTCCTCCCAGATCTGTATGAGGACATCCCTGAGCTGTTGTACAGTCTGAGGAGCAACCTGGCGGCGCCTAATGGACCGAAACATAATGTCCCACAGATGTTCTATTGGGTTTAAGTCAGGGGATCGTGAAGGCCATTCAATTGTTCCAATTCCTTCATCCTCCAGGTACTGCCTGCATACTCTTGCCACATGAGGCCGGGCATTGTCGTGCATTAGGAGGAAACCAGGACCTACTGCACCAGCGTAGGGTCTGACAATGGGTTCAAGGATTTCATCTCGATACCTTATGGCAGTCAGAGCACCAAATTCCTACGCAGTAGATGTCTGTGCGTCCCTCCATGGATATGCCTCACCAGACCATCACTGACCCACCACCAAACCTGTCATGTTGAACGACGTTGCAGGCAGCATATCGTTCTCCTTGTCTTCTCCAGACTCTTTCACGCCTATCACAGCTGCTCAGGGTGAACCTGCTCGCCTGTAAAAGTACAGGGCGCCAGTGGCGGACTTGCCATTTCTGGTGTTCTTGAGCAAATGCCAGTCGAGCTCCACGGTGCTGGGCAGTGAGCACAGGGCCCACTACAGGACGTCGGGCCCTCAGGCCATCTTCATGAAGTCTGTTCCTGATTGTTTGGGTAGAGATATTCACACCAGTGGCCCTCTGGATGTCATTCTGTAGGGCACGAGCAGTGCTCAGCCTGTTCCGCCTTGCACAAAGGAGCAGGTATCGGTCCTGCTGATGGGTCGAGGACCTTCTACGGCCCTGTCCAGCTCTCTGAGAATAACAGCCAGTCTCCTGAAATCTCCTCCATGTTCTGGAGATTGTGCTGGGAGACACATTAAACCTTCTTGCTACAGCAAGTGTGGATGTGCCATCCTGGAGAAGTTGGACACATATATATACATATATATACATATATATACATATATATACATATATATATATATATATATATATATATATATATATATAAACACTGCCTGCGTGGACAGAATTGTTGGTACCCTTCAGTCAATGAAAGAAAAACTCAAAATGGTCACAGAAATAACTTTAATCTGACAAAAGTAATAATAAATAAAAATTCTATGAAATTTAACCAATGAAAGTCAGACATTGATTTTCAACCATGCTTCAAACAGAATTATTTAAAAAATAAACTCATGAAACAGGCCTGGACAAAATGATGGTACCCCTAACTTAATTTTTGTTGCACAACCTTTTGAGGCAATCACTGCAATCAAACGATTCCTGTAACTGTCAATGAGACTTCTGCACTTCTCAGCAGGTATTTTGGCCCACTCCTCATGAGCAAACTGCTCCAGTTGTCTCAGGTTTGAAGGGTGCCTTTTCCAGACGGCATGTTTCAGCTCTTTCCAAAGATGCTCAATAGGATTGAGGTCAGGGCTCATAGAAGGCCACTTTAGAATAGTCCAATGTTTTCCTCTTAGCCATTCTTGGGTGTTTTAGCTGTGTGTTTTGGGTCATTGTCCTGTTGCAAGACCCATGACCTGCGACTGAGACCAAGCTTTCTGACACTGGCCAGCACATTTCTCTCTAGAATCCCTTGATAGTCTTGAGATTTCATTGTACCCTGCACAGATTCAAGACACCCTGTGCCAGATGCAGCAAAGCAGCCCCAGAACATAACAGAGCCTCCTCCATGTTTCACAGAAGGGACAGTGTTCTTTTCTTGATATGCTTCATTTTTCCGTCTGTGAACATAGAGCTGATGTGCCTTGGCAAAAAGTTCAATTTTTGTCTCATCTGTCCATAGGACATTCTCCCAGAATCTTTGTGGCTTGTCCACATGTAGTTTGGCAAATTCCAGTCTGGCTTTTTATGATTTGTTTTCAACAATGGTGTCCTCCTTGGTCGTCTCCCATGAAGTCCACTTTGGCTCAAACAACGACGGATGGTGCGATCTGACACTGATGTTCCTTGAGCTTGAAGTTCACCTTGGATCTCTTTAGAAGTTTTTCTGGGCTCTTTTGTTACCATTCGTATTATCCGTCTCTTTGATTTGTCATCAATTTTCCTCCTGCGCCACGTCCAGGAGGTTGGCTACAGTCCCATGGATCTTAAATTTCTGAATAATATGTGCAACTGTAGTCACAGGAACATCAAGCTGCTTCGAGATGGTCTTATAGCCTTTACCTTTGACATGCTTGTCTATAATTTTCTTTCTAATCTCCTGAGACAACTCTTTCCTTCGCTTCCTCTGGTCCATGTTGAGTGTGGTACACACCATGTCATCAAACAACACAGTGACTACCTGGAGCCCTATATATAGGTCCACTGACTGATTACAAGATTGTAGACACCTGTGATGCTAATTAGTGGACACACCTTGGATTAACATGTCCCTTTGGTCACATTATTTTCAGTCTTTTCTAGGGGTACCATCATTTTTGTCCAGGCCTGTTTCATGAGTTTTTTTTTATTAATTCTGTTGAAGCATGGTTGAAAAGCAATGTCTGACTTTTATTAGTTAAATTTCATAGAATTTTTATTTATTATTACTTTTGTCAGATTAAAGTTATTTCTGTGACCATTTTGAGTTTTTCTTTAATTGACTGAAGGGTACCAACAATTTTGTCCACGTGTGTGTGTGTATATATATATATATATATATATATATATATATATATATATATATATATATATATATATATATATATATATATACACACACACACAGACACACACAAATCTACATATATATATATTAGGGGTGGGACTCGATTAAAAAATTAATCTAATTAATTAGAGGCTGTGTAATAATTAATCTTGATTAATCGTATGTAATCACACATGAAAATTTGCCCCAAATCACAATTTATTTTTTTTTAATTTAAAAGGATTTTAGTGGGCGACAGAATCAAATAATAGACATGGACATGAATATTGTAAACTGAAGCTGTTTTAATTTCTGAAAAAAAAAATGCTTTTAAACTGCATTTCAATTCAAAACAGAAACAAAAATATCATCCCTGGCTAAAATTGGGCAGACTTAAAAATAAAGTGGTATTTGAAGTACTTTAAGTACATTTTCAGAATGGTATTGTCTTTAAATAATAATAACCAAAATTTCAACATAAAGTGCAGTTTTTCTTCTTAAAAAAATAAGTCAGAAACATAAAAGGTAATTTGACCAGCTTCATCTTTAAACTCTCAGTAACCTTAGCCAAAATTATTTTGTATATTAGGCTAAAACAGTGTGATCGTTGAACATTTTGTAATTAGGTGTAATTAGAATTACTAACGGTCACGGAAGTCCAATCTCCAATAAGAGCCACAAAGTCCGCTTTCTGTAATGCATCTAATTTTGCTTGCTTTTCAGTGTTCACATAACCACGCTTTTATCAAGGCTTCCGTCGGGTAGTCTTTTGAAATGAAATTTTCCTCCGATCAGTCGTACGAACGCGCTTTATTCCGACTCTAACATTTTTGTAGCTCTGATGTGTGCATGAATGTAATCAATGTACCAGGAAATCATTCATTGACAAAAGTTCCCTTTTGCTTGGAATTGAAAGTGTGATTAAATGCGTTATTTTTTTTAACGCGTTATGGAGTACATGCATCGAAGCTTCTCAACTGTACTTGTGCTAAGAAAAGGAAACATTTTAAAAATAACGTAACATGATTCTGCGTACGCCTGATGACCCCAAAATTAGGCGAAACACGTGTCGCGTACTCTTTGCATTATTTCACAGTAAAACTATACATACATACATACATACATACATACATACATACATACATACATACATACACACACACACACACACACACACACAAATCCCTCGCTATATCGCGCTTCGACTTTCGCGGCTTCACTCTATCGCAGATTTTATATGTAAGCATAACTAAATATATAATGCAAATTTTTCGATGCTTCGCGGGTTTTGCGGACAATGTGTCTTTTTACTTCTTGTACATGCTTTCTCAGTTGGTTTGCCCAGTTGATTTTATACAAGGGACATTATTGGCGGATGACCGAGAAGCTATCCAATCAAAGCACGCAGTTAAGTTCCTGTGTGCTGAACTCAGTGTTAACCAGGAAGTCTCATCTCGCTCATTCAGGATCAAAGTGTTTCGCTGTGTAAAGAGTTGTGCTCTTTTGTGTTTATCTTTGTGCATACACTGTGTGCACAATTATTAGGCAAGTGAGTATTTTGACCATATCATCATTTTTAATGCGTATATTCCAACTCCAAGCTGTATTAACTTGAATGCTTATTGGATTTAAGCACGTCAGGTGATGTGTATTTGTGTAATGAGGGAGGGTGTGGCCTAAGGAGATCAACACCCTATATCAAGGTGTGCAGAATTATTAGGCAGCTAGTTTTCCTCAGGCAAAATGGGCCAAAAAAGAGATTTAACTGACTCTGAAAAGTCAAAAATTGTAAAAAGTCTTTCAGAGGGATGCAGCACTTTTGGAATTGCTAAGATATTGGTGTGTGATCACAGAACCATCAAACATTTTGTTGCAAATAGTCAACAGGGTCGCAAGAAACGTGTTGAGAACAAAAGACGCAAATTAGCTGCCAAAGATTTGAGAAGAATCAAACGTGAAGCTACCAGGAACCCATTATCCTCCAGTACTTTCATATTCCAGAGCTGCAACCTACCTGGAGTGCCCAGAAGTACAAGGTGTTCAGTGCTCAAAGACATGGCCAAGGTAAGGAGGGCTGAAACCCAACCACCACTGAACAAGAAACATAAGTTGAAACGTCAAAACTGGGCCAAGAAATATCTGAAGACAGATTTTTTTCAAAGGTTTTATGGACCGATGAGATGAGAGTGACTCTTGATGGACCAGATGGATGGACCTGTGGATCAGTAATGGGCACAGAGCTCCACTCCAACGTGGAGGTGGGGTACTGGTATGAGCTGGTATTTTTAAAGATGAGCTAGTTGGACCTTTTGCATTGAAGATGAACTCAAAATCAACTCCCAAACCTACTGCCAGTTTTTCAAAGACACTTTCTTCAAACAGTGATACAGGAAAAAGACCATGATTTTTATGCAGGCCAATGCTCCATCACTTGCATCGAAGTTCTCCACTGCGTGGCCAGCCAGTAAAGGCCTTAAAGATGAAGGAATAATGACATGGCCCCTTCCTCATCTGACCTAAACCCTATCGAGAACTTGTGGGCACTTCTTAAACGCTAGATTTACGGGGGAGAAAAACAATACACCTCTCTGAAGAGTGTCTGGGAGGCTGTAGTCACTGCTCCACAAAAAGCTGATCGTCAACAGATCAAGAAACTGACAGACTCCATGAATGGAAAGGCTTATGACTGTTATTGGAAAGAAGGGTGGCTATATTGGTCATTGATTGATTGATTATTTTTTTTTGAAATGTCAAAGATGTTTATTTGTAAATTTTGAGGTGTTTGTTTATTATTCTCACTATAACAGATGAAAATAAACAAGTGAGACGGGAAAATTTTCATTTTTCCTTTAGTTGCATAATAAATCTGCACACTAATAGTTGCCTAATAATTGTGCGCACATATGTATTCCCCTGATGATGTTCAGACTCACATTTCCGTTGTGAAACATTCAGGTTTCAGGTTTATTAACATTTTGGATTGACTGATAGCACTGTGTTTGTTCCATATTAAAATTAATCCTCAAAAATACAACTTGCCTAATAATTCTGCACTCCCTGTAGTCAAGCCCTTCATTATGGCTCCAAAACGATCTGCTACTGCTTCAGGGGCCGTGCCCAAGCGTCAACGAAAGATGTTAACGATTGCCAAAAAGGTAAACGTTTTGCATTTGTTGAAGGCTACGATTCTTTTATTTAAAAAGTAGGAAAGGAATATAAGATCTACGGCCGCAGCGTCCTTTTAACCAGGGTGCAAAACAAGTTGTAAGTGAATGTAATAAGGCAGTATTCTGGATGGAATCTGCTTTAGGGATTTGGATTGAAGGCTGCCAGAAGAACAACAACGGCAGTGCTTCACAATCGCCTGAAGAGGCTCCTTTGGAAGAGCTGTAACGCTCTCCTTTGTTGTGCAGTAAAATTAAACTCATTGTTATCGGACAAGCCATCGTGTCATTGTTGGTGAGTAACCATAATTAATTTTCTACTTACAGTACTTAGTACATGTACAGTGGTGTGAAAAACTATTTGCCCCTTCCTGATTTCTTATTCTTTGCATGTTTGTCACACAAAATGTTTCTGATCATCAAACACATTTAACCATTAGTCAAATATAACACAAGTAAACACAAAATGCAGTTTTTAAATGATGGTTTTTATTATTTAGGAAGAAAAAAAAATCCAAACCTACATGGCCCTGTGTGAAAAAGTAATTGCCCCCTGAACCTAATAACTGGTTGGGCCACCCTTAGCAGCAATAACTGCAATCAAGCGTTTGCAATAACTTGCAATGAGTCTTTTACAGCGCACTGGAGGAATTTTGACCCAGTCAGCTTTGCAGAATTGTTGTAATTCAGCTTTATTTGAGGGTTTTCTATCATGAACCGCCTTTTTAAGGTCATGCCATAGCATCTCAATTGGATTCAGGTCAGGACTTTGACTAGGCCACCCAAAGTCTTCATTTTGTTTTTCTTCAGCCATTCAGAGGTGGATTTGCTGGTGTGTTTTGGGTCATTGTCCTGTTGCAGCACCCAAGATCGCTTCAGCTTGAGTTGACGAACAGATGGCGGACATTCTCCTTCAGGATTTTTTGGTAGACAGTAGAATTCATGGTTCAATCTATCACAGCAAGCCTTCCAGGTCCTGAAGCAGCAAAACAACCCCAGACCATTACACTACCACCACCATATTTTACTGTTGGTATGATGTTCTTTTTCTGAAATGCTGTGTTCCTTTTACGCCAGATGTAACGGGACATTTGCCTTCCAAAAAGTTCAACTTTTGTCTCATCAGTCCACAAGGTATTTTCCCAAAAGTCTTGGCAATCATTGAGATGTTTCTTAGCAAAATTGAGACGAGCCCTAATGTTCTTTTTGCTTAACAGTGGTTTGCCTTGAAATCTGCCATGCAGGCCGTTTTTGCCCAGTCTCTTTTTATGGTGGAGTCGTGAACACTGACCTTAATTGAGGCAAGTGAGGCGTGCAGTTCTTTAAACGTTGTCCTGGGGTCTTTTGTGACCTCTCGGATGAGTCGTCTCTGCACTCTTGGGGTAATTTTGGTCGGCTGGCCACTCCTGGGAAGGTTCACCACTGTTCCTGTTTTTGCCATTTGTGGATAATGGCTCTCACTGTGGTTCGCTGGAGTCCCAAAGCTTTAGAAATGGCTTTATAACCTTTACCAGACTGATAGATCTCAATTACTTCTGTTCTCATGTGTTCCTGAATTTCTTTGGATCTTGGCATGATGTCTAGCTTTTGGTCTACTTCTCTGTGTCAGGCAGCTCCTATTTAAGTGATTTATTGATTGAAACAGGTGTGGCAGTAATCAGGCCTGGGGGTGGCTACGGAAATTGAACTCAGGTGTGATACACCACAGTTAAGTTATTTTTTAACAAGGGGGCAATTACTTTTTCACACAGGGCCATGTAGGTTTTGATTTATTTTCTCCCTAAATAATAAAAATCATCATTTAAAAACTGCATTTTGTGTTTACTTGTGTTATATTTGACTAATGGTTAAATGTGTTTGATGATCAGAAACATTTTGTGTGACAAACATGCAAAAGAATTAGAAATCAGGAAGGGGGCAAATAGTTTTTCACACCACTGTATGTACGTTTAGTGTCACTGTACAAACATTTACTGTATACTATTTTTCTTGCATTGTACATATTTATTGCTGGTGGCTTGTCTATCATAATGGCTGTAAAATATGTGATATCGGAGACACTCGATAGCTTTAAAATAATATTTAGGTTTTACTGTATATAAACAGTGTGTTACATAATTTCAATGAATCTTACCTAATATCTAAGAGAATACAAAGGGATTATGTTGTATAACTCTGTGGGAAATATTTATAAACAGTGTGGGAGAGTTTATAAGGGCTTAAAATATATAAAAATAACCATACAAACATACGGTTTCTACTTCGCGGATTTTCACCTATCGCGGGGGGATCTGGAACGCAACCCCCGAAATCGAGGAGGGATTACTGTATATCAGCGCTTCCCGATTCATTTTACCCTCGCATCCCCTTGGTTTGAGACGTATGAAAAAATATGCGGTTAATGCAGAAAGACAGATCACCAATCGAAGCTTTATGAATAATGCATACTTTATTCACCATCAATGATTGTTTTGGTAAAGCCATACTCAGTGTAATCATTAGATGAACGGTAAAAAAGTAAGAGAGAGGCATTCCACGCAGAAAGAAAAACCTACCCTTGACAACAATTTGCTTAGTTTCCAAATTTAAGTCCGGATCAAAAATCAACTCCAGTTTTGTAATCTACAATTTCACTTTAATGGACACGTGATGTAGGTTTATTTAGAGATTCTTGCCATATGTTTAGGTGGACAAAACATGACTGGCTCTGATTTACCTTCATTCACTTGGAGAAAATAATGGTAATCTGTGTAGATGATAAAATGCTAGTGCGAGTGGATGTGCGAGTGTGTGTTCAATCCCTCCAAGCAATCTGATTGGTTAGTCTGGTTTTGGTCTGATCTGTTATTCTCCCTGTGGCTGCTCAGTCAAACAAAATAGAGACAGGAAGCACCAGGCAAAGGTGGTTGACACACACAAGGATACAGAGGAAAATCATAAGAAGAAAGCCATGAGTTGCTTTTCAACATGGTAAGAATTGACAAGAATACGAATGATGTTTTTATAGCGGGTAATGGGGGCTGGTCTACCATTGGTAATAGTCAAAAAGTAGACAAAAGACGTGTAATACCCTTCAAAATGAGAATGTCCGAGTTGTAGAATTTACAGGAATGTAATTAAAAGAGAGAAAGTGCCAGACAAGAGAGGTTCAAACACATAAGAATACCAAAGAAAGGCACATGGTAAATGCTGAAGGTATACAAATTTAAAAATATTTGATATCAAACGTTATTTATTCTATTATCCATCTTCGACATCTTACTTAGCTAGTGAACATATAAAGTGAGTATTAGTTTGTATTAATCAAATTGACATTTTCTGTTTTACTGTGTATATAATCTACTTTATGTGTAGATGTATGTAAATGATATCTGGTTTAATTATTTCCTTTTTAGCATTATAGCTCAAAACTTAAAAAACTCCAAGCCGGTACTTAAGAAGATAAAGAAAAAAAAAAAAAACTGAAAACGAACAAAGTTACAAACCTAAAGATTGGCCATGGACACCTCTTTGGTTAATTTCAATTACATCAGAAGAATCTTCTGCTTACATTAAATGAAAGGCCCTCTTTCTTAATCTTACTGGTATCCTATACTGTTGGTGACCTCCCATCACTCCTGGGACTGTTGACATGACGGGCACTAACAAGTGTCTGAACAAGCTCGTTGTATTGGTCTACACTAGTGAAGTCTTGAACGCCATCTAGTCGGACTCTACACCCTTGTCACCTACCATGATACAGGAGACAGTACTCTGTAGTTGAACAAATTATCAACAGAAGCTTTCACTACTCGTTTGGGTCATTTATCTGAATCAGCCCAGCACCAGGTAGTGGTTAGTTGACAGCTCATTACCTCACTTTACTAACATGTCCAGAACAGACAACACAACTACTGTCAATACCTTACCTTTTGTCCAAGGTAATTTGTCATACCCTAGAACAGGACATGAGAAGCATCCTATATCCATTCCCAGTCAGGAGTCGGAGTTGACTTTTGTGGATGAATGACGTTGTGATTTTAACGGCACTCATACATGATTCTGTAGTACCTTGGAAATCATGATTACATTTGTAGTTTTCAGATATGAACGCCAAGGAGTCACCACAAAGATAATAATACTATTATCAAACAACAGTATTCAAAGTGATATGATTATTTTCAAATAAAAGATTTTTGCCACTCTCATGTAGTACTTTAAAGTCATGCATTGAACCTTGCCACTATGCAATAACATAAACACTTTAAGGATAACACACTTTATATCCCTGACGAGCTGTATGTTGATAATGTGATATTGGGAAAACCAGTGATGTGCATGTATGTGGCCTGCTTTAACACTACCTCAAGGTATAGTAGTGGGGAAATGTGTAAATCTGCATATTACCTCACATGTTGCAAAGGCATTTAACATTTGGTGCAAAATTCAAGAAATAGCTGATTGTAACATACTAAAATCATCATTACAGCAAAACTGTATTTTCCCCATGGCTGAAAAATGCAATGTTACAAACACTTTCATTTCAGCTCACAGCACCTGGCTTCTGTGCATACATGAACAATCATGTGAAGTACAAGATTTGTTATTAATCTCACTACATCTCGGTCAAATGGATATCTTTTTAGGAGTCCATTTATTATCCAGCATTTCCAAAGCATTTTGCCTTTCCTGTAATGGGTGTGTTGACCTCTGACTGACAAATGGCACCATGAGTTTGATCTGACAAGTCTGTGAGCCATGATCTGAGCTTAATGTTTTACAGCACTGCCCTAAAGCTTCTTCGCCCCTCCGACTAACCTTACAATCTGATCTTGGAACATACACTGTTTGGAAGCGACTGTAAAAGGGCAGCTGTACTTGACGATTTGTGGTCCTTGTAGAAGAGGCAAAGTTCATCTCAAAATGGCAGGTTCAGCCTCCCCACTTAAACACGCGCTTTCACACTCATGTGTTCCCATACTTGCCAGAAGCATTCTACTTGAACACAACAACAACACTTGAAAATCAAACCTCAGAGAACAAGCTCAATAAAACTGAGCCCAAAACAATGAAAAAATAACCCATCTGTAAAACAAAGTGGACATTGCCCATTTTGCTAAGCTTTTAGTGGCACACAAAAACAGAAGGCGTAACAGGGAAGTCAACTGCATTACAGATTGAACACTAAAGTGAATGGCTAAATTGCAGCTCTATCAACACTTTGGTCAGCTCCAAACTTAAATTTATAAAAAAAAAAGGGTGTAAACCAGAGTTGAAATGACACCTCTGTAGGTACTCACTTAAAAGAAAAGTTGCTGTAGATGCCACTTGGGCTGGAAGAAGGAGAGAGGGGATGGTTCCTTGCCCGGTTAGGAGGATCCTAACAGGCAGACAGGCATCCTGGCTGGGGTGGAGAAAGGGATCAGACGGGAGAAGGACGAGAGAAGGATCAAAAGGGATAGATGGACAGCCCACTGAAAAGAGAAGAGGTCGCAGGGGGTTTCTTACTCCCCCAGCACACTAATTCTTTTATAACTGGCGTAGTTGGCAGGATTTTCTGGCCTTCTGAGTGGCAGAAAACCTGTTTTTATAAAATTAGTTGTGAAGGAAACCAGGGCACCAATGGCACAGATTCTCTCTCTCCACAATTCACCTCTCACCACCCCACTACCCTCCTCCAGTTGAATGCTGCTCTCTGTCCACCCTGCTCCGACTCTTTTGGAAAAGGGAGTGTGGTCCCTTTTATTATGGACCTGGGAGTACTTCCGATGCCAGGGGGACTGCCCGATGGAAGCACTTGTGAGTCATATGAAAATCCATTATAACAGGGAGCTTGTCATCCCTGCAGTGCAATCTTTCAGCACCCAGTAACCCCAGCAGGGCTGCTCTGCTGGACTACAATTTCTGGCATGCCCTGCTGGCTTCCCACTGGGCACTGATATCCAGGGCTGTTGCCATCTAACGTGCTGGGGGAGTAAAAAAAAAAAAAACCATCAACATCTTCTCTTTTCAGTGGGCTGTCTGCCCATCCCTTTTGGTCCTTCCTTCCAGGTCTGATCCCTTTCTCCTCTCAGGCCAGGATGCCTATCTGATTGTTAGGAGCCTCCAGTCCAGGTAAGGAACCATCCACTCTTCTGACCAGGATGTTCATTCAGCCCAAGTGGCAAATACAGTGCCCAGGAGGACATTCATTTTAAGCTTTGTAATGGCAAACTGAACTCTAGCTGGATGTGATGGGCAAAATAACACATCAATAAGCAAGTACAGGTGCTATAACTGGAAGTGACCTTGATCAAATCACCAGAGGGTACATCTCCCTTAAAACTAGGTGCACTCATCACTTCTGATTTTTAGGGGGCAGAAGGCTAACATCCTAAGAAGCTACCCACTCTGTGGAGAAAAAAAAAAGCTTACAGACTTTGTTTTACCTGCAAGCTATTCTCCATTGAGCCTTGGAGCTACATGTCCTAAACAAGCTCTAAGACCCCTTTAACGACTGAGTCTCTTTGTAATTTTACGACAGGATTTGGGAGATGTGTCTTAAACCAGTTTGGCGATTATTTCTCTGCTAAAGTCTTTCAACCCCCCACAAGGAAGCCAGGATGTTTAACATATGGTTTGGAGGCAGGTGTTAAGATGTTCTATTTCCCCCATTGGTCTGAGGTATGGCTGTTTGGAATTGGCTTGTCTCAGAGGCCTGCAAGTACCATGATGTCCTATTGGCTGTAGGGGTTGGACAGAAAACCCATAAATTTGCTTGCTTGCTTTATCTCTCTCTCTCTCTCTCTCTCTCTAACATCTGAAGAAGACCATCACACCATGAACTGACAAGAACAGCACAATGAAGAGCTCAGCAGACATATTGCACAGGCTTGTGGCCCGTTCTGAAGAAAGCTGAACACCAATGATGCTTTAACGAGAGACATTTTATGTAACTACAAGTCTGTTTACCACCTGAACTACACATCACCATTTAATCAGGTTGTACGGTTGACAATATTTAAATGTACTTTGCATTTTGTTATTATTTATGAATATTACCAATAATACTAACACTAATACTACTAATAATAATAGTATTATTTTATGTGTAACTTAACTCCTGCTTGTCTTTTTACTACATCTAATTGCCTGAGGCTGCGGTAGGTTGGCACCCTGCCCAGGATTGGTTCCTGCCTTGTGCCCTGTGTTGGCTGGGATTGGCTCCAGCAGACCCCCGTGACCCTGTATTCGGATTCAGCGGGTTAGAAAATGGATGGATGAGGATAATTGCCTGAGGTTACAGATATATAAGGGAAGGTGGGGATAAGTTGTATACAATAATACCTTATAAACAGTGGAAAGTCTGTGAGATTAGGCATTCTATGGCTACATATTAATAATACAATAGGGGAAAGCAGAGCAATATATTTTACTCTACCAAGATAAAACAGACCCTTTCTTCCAGGCTAAGCTCAGTGCCAGTGACTGAGCCCAATCCCAGAAGTGGCATTTGTTCAAGAAGGTAACTTTAGAGCCCACCAAAAAGAGTAACTCTTTTCCAATTGAGGTTGCAGAGAACACAGAAAAAAGCCTAACAGCAAGGTGAGAAAGGCAACACCACACATACAAAAGACCACAGAGCAATCATAAAGAGTGCACTCCAACGCAAGAGGAGTTCTCTAGTTGAACCCGGAGCAACAACATGCAACTCCATCCATCATCGGACATCATCCTTAAAGCTTTGTATCATAAAATGGTGATTTTGTGTTGAACTGTAAACAACCGTTATTCACTTTGTCTCAATTGTCTTGTGCTCCGTCTTCTGCATTGATAGATAAGTGGTTATCTTATTTGTATAATCCTTTCATACGTCGATAAACTGTAAATTGGATTATTGTTCTTATGTTACATAAAAAGGGTGGGCTTCAGGTACCTGGAAACTGCCCTTACAGAGAAAAGAAAGAAAATTAAAGCGGGAGCAATCTAATAAATGACTGAACTTGCAAAAGACAAAACTGATAATAAATTAGATAATTGGATCATCTTTCAGGCTCGGACAAGGTATGCAAAAACCCACCAGGACAGGATGGGGCACCAAAGCTAACCACAGTTTCTCTTTTCTCTTCCCTAGCAAAAAGAAACCAGACATGGAGGGCAATTCAGCCATTCGCGCACGCAAGTAAGCTACACCCCTTAAGATCAGGATGGTATTAATCTGAGCGTTAATGGAGGGTGGAGTCTCAGTTAATGGAACTTTGGTCCGCATGCATGAGCTTCCTAATGCAGACCCGCTTCAAGGGAGCCGACTGTTTTGAAAACCCAATGAGGTTGAAAGGACAGATATTCTGCTTTTTTTCAGTTGCACCACCGCTCGCTAATTTTTCCAAATTCCAATTCACTAAATGGGGTGGCCTGGTTGGCACCCCAAATTTTCTTTGGTTCCCCTGGTTCTTCTGTACCGCTTCCACAACAAAAAAAAAACAGATCAAAGCAAATGTCCCTTACTCTGGTAATAAAGACATGGCTAGTTGGTAATGGAGAAGAGAAAACCAAAGACTCCTTTTGAGACTCTGCAGCTGGTATTAACAGACATCACATCAGTTCTGAAGACCCCCCTAACCTAGCACTGTGACATTCTAGAATATCACAGATACAAGCTGGACAGTCTAAGAAGAGCCCTGAACTCTTTCATAATTCAAGCCCAGGCATCCAAAACATCTGGTGTTACTTTTCACCATAAAACATAAAAACTTGTTTAATTTTTAATTTTCACGTAAAAAGCACAAGATCCCTTTTCAGGTCTACAACCCTCAATTTGAAACTAACACATACAGTTTATTTATTTCACACTTACTTTCGCCAGACTGATTTGAAGGTGATGGCCAATCTTCTACAAATTCTTCAGTTCTCTTTGTCTTGGACATTGATGATTCAGACCTCATTTTGAGGCCACCACGTCTTATAATTTTATGTTTGTGCATCTCATTGCTGACCGACATCTCCTCAGCCTCTTCTTTAATGTCTTCTGACTGCGGTTTATGGTCACCATGCTTAATGCATGAACTTTCCTGTTTATGGTGGGCAGACTCCCATTCACAGTCCTCCTCCTTAATAGTTACAGTCACTATCTCCATGGTCTTTATGTCAGCCTCACATGTCTCCTCTTTGACATCCATCTTGGTATTACCATAAATGGCAGCCAAGTCTTCCTTGCTGAAGAAAGAACAGAATTTATTGTCATTAATATTCATAACTGCACCAATTAAATCTAAAAAAAAAATCTATTTATTCTTATAGTAGTCTCTTTTTAGGTTTACATCAAGTCAGACAGTACAGTAAATTGACAGTAACTCAATATTCTTCAAATAAAGTTAAATAAAGGTCTAACAGGCTTGAACAGGACCATCTTGCACAGTTTGGACCACTAGTATTCATTACTTGATTTACATATATTGTGTTTAAAAGTAAAAGTTGTTGAATGGCAGGCCACTACATTTTGCATCACATATTAGTTTAACTTAAGATTGAACTTTTGACAATCTAATGGCATGTAGTAGCATTGGATACATTAAGACACATTTACAGTGTGAAAATCAGGCAGACCTTGTTTTAGATGGCATTGTTGATGACGAAAACAGTGACAGGGTGCTTCACTGAGCACAAAATACAATACTGGATGCGACAGAACTAGTCAAAATGGCAAAAATCGAAGAAGCAAATGTAAATAAAAATGCAATGAAGACAGATGGTTTTGGAATTCTGCCCGATATATTTAAACAGAGAAAATGAGGTTAAAATATCAAACAGTTAGAGGGTATTTTGGATAATTTAATGATTTGCTGTCAGTTAAGCCAGCAGGATACCTTTGGGGTTTGAGGATTTGCTGGCACTATGTTGCATTGTTCCTGTAACTGAGCCAGAGATAATTAGACACAAGCAATGGGATATGCATTGTAGTAAATCGACACCTCTTTGCATTTTATTGAAATGTTCTAAACAAATGATTTGCATCCCAAGTCACTGAAAAGACCAACTCCGACATGTTTTTCAGTTAAATGTATGTATATGTATGTATGTATGTATATGTACATATATGTATATATATATATATATATATATATATATATATATTTTATTTCCAAAACTTCATCTATCCTAAATCAGGCAAGCCAAATTTAAAATATTTTGCTTAGTTGAATTATTGAACATGTGTAATAAAATACCCAGTAAACCAGAGTCATCATGTACTTTAATTAAGACAATGTTCTCCAACCTGTTTAATCCTTTACAAATACAAACTACTTGTGCACACAGTGATACCAGCAATTTACACTTCACTATTTGAAAGCTCATGGATGGCAATAAACAAAAGAGTAATTAGACATCAGCATAGTGTTTGCAAATGAAACAGTTTGGAAAATGGTACTTAATGATGGAGGAGAGCAGCCAAAAGGTACAAGTCTTACTGAATATTTGTAGACTTTGCCTTAAAATTCCTAATACACAAATACAGCTCAGCTTTTAACAACTCAAAACATTTCATGTTAACGGATTTTAATATTGTGGAGTGATATATGTTAGATATGAATACAAAAACAAATTATTAATTTAACATTTCATGCAGTTAGGAACACTGCTTTAATGATGCCTTGTAGGAGTAGGTGATAATCTGGTACAACTGATATACCAGGTGAAATTCTTCTTATGGTATGGATTAAAGAAACAACTAATTTTCCAGCATGTGAAAAATCAGTTGAAAATGTTTACATAGAAAATGAGCCAGGAAATGTGTTTCGTGTCTTTAAGGTAATGTTTTTATATGCAGACCAGTACAGTATATGAATAAACTGGTTATAATAAGTGAGGCTTCCCTATTATAAATATTACCCAGAGTGCTGTGAGTTTCTGGATTAAGTAGGTTTTGCAATGTGTGCGTGTAAATTCAGGAATTGGAAAACACAGACGGAGAACTGGAAAAAGTTGCATCTTGTACTATGCTTGCTTGGTAGCAACATGGCCGACTGAGTGAGAGAGAAAGAAGCTGCACTATCATCAGTTCAACTCAAAGAGAGGGGAGTACTCACTATTGAATCCATTTGAATTTTAACAAGCTTTACAGCAGTTAAGATCTACCTATGTACTGTGGCAAAGACACTATATAGGCATCGACCCGACACAGACTGACAACTGAGGCACAGGTAAAAAATAAACAAAAAGACTTTATTTTTGTCTTCAGCAGTGGGGCACATCTTCCCCATGTCCCACAGGCCCTACACAGTCCCAAAAACACCAAAAGAAAAGCACCTAAAAACACACTCCTCTTCTTCCTCCTCCTGATCCACCACCACCACTCCCACTCCCACTCCGCTATGTCCTCCTCCCAACTCTGGCACCCGGAGTACTGGCTGCAGGATCCTTTTATAGCCCATTCCAGAAGTGCTCCAGGTGACAATTGGCCTAATTAGGCTGCACTTCCAGGTGTAGCTGCATTCCAGCCCACACGGTCTCGTTAAGCCGTGTAGCTCCTCCGGGTGGTGGCCACAGAGCCAAACAGGTCTGAGCCCTGAAGTCCCATGCCTGTGGCCCCAATGTAACCCAGGAGGGCTGCCACCACACGTTCTGGGGGATGTAGTATGCATTCCATGGCTGCACCCCTGGTCTCTGTATCAAAGGGGTGTCCCGGCCGGGCATTTGCATACACATCATTTGTCATGTCTCTAACAGTCTGTGTGCGTATTCCTTTTATGAAATTTGCCACCTTACTAAGTCGGTTAACTCTGCTGACTTGGTGCTTCAAGTTCACAGCCAACTTTGTTCCCCTGCACAAGCTCCATAATGTCCACCGCATTCCACCACAATACACAATCAGTCAGTAATATACTTATCATTTGCAGTGGTGGTTTGTAATGCAGAGAGGCGCCACCCCTCCTCCAAATATATCTTAAATCTGTACTTAAATTAATTAGGCAATGCAAAATAACCATGAAATAAACGGTTTAATTACACAACGTGCCTGGTGTCACCTCATGGCAACATCCAATAAAAATTGTTTCTGACTTGTATTTTTTTTATTTCTGTGTGAATAACTATATTTCCTGAGTGAAGTCTTCCAGCAAAATGAGAGTCTATTCAAGTCCTTGATCTTTTAGCAAGCAGGTGACCCGAGGCTGTCCTTTGATTGTTTTCTGATTTTTCCAGGGATGCAGCTCTGTGCACCCCAGACACTCGCACACTTATTGGTAATAAATTAGTATTGTTTAAGTTTTTTTTTTAAAAAAACGTAAATGTGATTGGACGATTATTTCATGCTCACATCCATGGTGCACAGTTCACACCTGCCATTAATGTAACTACAGATGACTGAGTGTGACTTTACAGAGATTGTAACTTAAAGTGGAACTTCAGAATTCAAATAAAATTCAGTTATTTTTTTTAATGAAACACCCCTTCATAAATCATTCACTTGAAAGAAAAAAAAAAAAAGAACATAAAAGAGCTTGATTCAGACCAACCTGATTTAATTCAGCAGCAGGCAAGGGATCGAGAACAACCTTACACACAGACTTTTTCCAGCTATTGGTATGACAAATGGAGTTGGCCAATTGGATGTGGTTTAAATAATGCCTTTTTTGCTTTGCCTGTTTGTTGTTTCAAAGTGTCAGTACTGAAGCTTTGTGGATAATGATTGGGGGTATGAGACCTAAATCATCTTTCTGAAAAATGCAAGCAACATTAAAGTAGCCGCAGTCAGCAGTATTTTTCAACCAATGTGCCATGGCACAGTGTTGCTTCAGGAGAGTTACACAGGTAGGCCCTGGAAATAATATTATAGCACACTTGGGTTTGAACCTGAGAGGGACTACACTCTACAGGTGGACGTGACCTATCTGAGGAGGACAGGACTACCCGGAGAAGCTTTGCATAAAAGCACCTCTGCGATCTCTATGATGCAGATGCGTCTCCTAGAGTCTAACTACCTGGGCGAGTGGTCGACCGTGAGTCACTCAGGTGCCGTGGATATAGAGTATACAAATTGCCTCTGAGGCAGAGAGGGATGGACAAAGGTTCGAAGCAGCTGGGAGATTCCAGCAAAGTGCTCTCTAAGTGCTGTGTCTGCAAAAGCTAATCTCAGAGTTCCTTTTTTACTGGCTTCTCCGGTAGTCCCACCTATTCAGAGAGCTGAGCACATGTATGAGATATATACTCTATATGTTTCATCCATCCATCCATCCTTCCTCTTCTGCTTATCCGGGGTCAGGTTGCGGGGGCAGCAGCTTAAGCAGAGAGGCCCAGACTTCCCTCTCCCCGGCCACTTCTTCCAGCTCTTCCGGGAGAATCCCAAGGCGTTCCCAGTCCAACCGGGAGACATAGTCCCTCCAGCGTGTCCTGGGTCTTCCCCTGGGCCTCATCCCGGTTGGACGTGCCCGGAAGACCTCACCAGGGAGGCGTCCAGGAGGCATCCTGATCAGATGCCAGAGCCACCTCATCTGACTCCTCTCGATGCAGAGGAGTAGCGGCTCTACTCTGAGCCCCTCCCAGATGACTGAGCTTCTCACCCTATCTTTAAGGGAAAGCCCAGACACCCTGCGGAGGAAACTCATTTCAGCCGCTTGTATTCGTGATCTCGTTCTTTCAGTCAATACCCATAGCTCATGACCATAGGTGAGGGTAGGAGCGTAGATCGACTGGTAAATTGAGTCTTACTCTATATGTTTGTGGTTAGTAATACAGTGGTGTGCATTAGGATGTTTTTGGTTACAAAAAGTGTGCCTCTACAGAAAAAAAAAGACAATAACATCTGGTTAAATTGTTTTGGCAGGCTTAGTGAAATGACTCAATTTAATCAAAAAGTAACTGAGAAATTTTCACGCCTGAAGGACGGCAAAATTTATATTCAAGGAAATCACAGTATTCTGACCATAAAGGCAGAATAATATTTAGGTTGGTCTTGTCCTGTGGGTGCAGTACAAGACAGGTTGTCAGATGAATTATGTTTAAGATGTGGGGATCTATGGATCTTACAATGTCAATTTGTGCCCAGGTGAGGTAAGCCTGGCAAACTTACATAGGACTGGGCAGACTGGCAGCAAGTGTAAAATAAAATTATGGTAGGAATGACTCTGTGGGTGTGGGAAATGATCAACTGGGATGGAAGACTTGAGACAAATCAGAGGACTTGTAATTGTATGATGATAATAATAATAATACTACATTTTATTTATTTGTAGGCACCTTTCTAAACACTCAAGGATAAACAACACATAAAACACACATTATAAACAAAACTAAAATACAAAATGTACAATCAGACACAGCAATTGTAGTCAAAGAGAAAACGCAGTCTTAAACAAATAAGTTTTAAGTTTAGATTTGAAAAGTGAGAATGATTCAATATATCTAAGTTCAGATGGTAATGAGTTCCAGAGCTGGGGAGCAGAGCAACTGAATGGCTCCCCATAGTGGTAAGACGGGTGAAGGGGACAGTCAAGTGGATGGAGGAAGAGGATGTAAGGGTGCGGATGGAAATGGCAACATGGAGGAGGTCGGACAGATATGGAGGGGCAAGGTTGAGGAAAGCCTTAAAAGTCAACAGAAGAATTTTGAATTGAATTCAGAATTTAACTGGAAGCCAGTGAAGCTGCTACAAGACGAGAGTGATATGGTGAATAGAGGGGGTTCTAGTAATGATGCGGGCAACTAAATTCTGGACCAGTTGAAGATTATAGAGAGATTTGCGAGAAAAACCAAAGAAAAGGGAATTGCAATAACCCAGACAAGAAGTGACAAGGCTATGAACAACAATAGCAGTAGTATGGGGAGTGAGGGAGGGGGGAATGTGATTAATGTTACACAGGTGGAAATATGCAGACCAGGAGATATTACTGATGTGGGACTGAAAAGATAAAGTACTATCAAGGATGACACCCAGACTCTTAACCTGTGGGGAACGGGAGACAGAGGAATTATCAATCTAATATATAAAGCAGAGTTGATGTATGTGTGTATGTTTGTTTGTCCTTTATACAAATCTGCACTGGGCGTCCGAGTGCCACCAAACTGGGCATGGGGCTCCTTTATGACCAGGAGGAGGTCAGGGGATATGTTTGGTTGGTAAAAATGTTCATGGTGAAGCGCAGCGCACCTTTTCATCAACACAACATTCGGCACACGTCCCAGGCAATCCCATCTGGCGTACAAACAATTATAGCTGCTACTTCAATAGCCTATGAGTCATCTCAAGAAAGGGAAGGCAGGCTGTCTGCCAACAGAAGAAGGGCTCCTGATGCAAGAGCCAATGAAACATCTGATGAAAGGGAAGGCAGGCTGTCTGCCAACACAATACGATTTCAGTGTTGGTCTTTCTGACTGACTGGTGCTATTGGTTTGTCCACCATACAAATATTTGTGACCAGGTGGAGGTCACGACGTATGTTTGGTTGGGAAAAAGTCGATATGTGTATGTATGTTTGTCCTTTATACAAATCTGCACTGGGCGTCCGATAGCAACCAAACTGGGAATGGGGCTCCTTTGTGACCAGGAGGAGGTCATGGGGCACGTTTGGTTCGGACAAATCTTCGCAGTGAAGCGCAGTGCAACGTTTCAGAGACACAACGTTCGGCACTGGTGCCAGTACTTATCATCGAGAAGATGGCCGCACGTTGCAACTGACGTTAACTTCGGAGCCATCCAGCGGCACGTTTGGTCCCTGTGATGTCACTCTTTACCAATGTTTCTTTAAAATGGCAATACTGGCACTCTTTAGCCAACAATATAAACTTTAAAAATTCTTAATTTTCTTCCACTGTAGAAATTGACTCTGTAGTGATCTGTATATTTATGTCACATAATGTACTGTAATATTGCCAGGAGTTTACAGTACATTATTTTGTTTTATCACTACAGCACTGCTAAGTCCAACGAGTGTCATTTATCAGTGAGCTACTTACTGTGACCTACAAATTGTATGTATTTAATAGTTTATCAGCACTGTAATTTATTGCTTAACACCTAAACTGCTTAAGTGACTACAACTTTTCATTTAACACTAGTCACTTTGGCCTACTGCGCTATTTCTACTCCACGCCTGCAAGTTGTTACCTATTGCGCAGTAATTTGTACTCGACAGTGTAGTACTTATTGACTTGTATTGTTGCACTACTGTACTGTTAATTATACTAGAAACTGTTAGTTGGTGTATGCATTCTGCTAGCTGGACACTCAAACAAGATTTACATTATACTTGTACAATGTATTCCGTTAAAGTGAAAATAAAGGATCATTGCTTGATCGGAGTGTTTAAAAATACAGTATCCGACGGACGACTTAATGCCCCTGACTTCCACACACTCAACCAAACTATGACAATTACAAAGAAATACTGAATAAAATCTTTCTAGTGAATGGCATTGCACACCCAGTGTCCTTTTAGCAAAGTTGTCGGGACAGAGAAATCAAATACTGTAGCTATTTCCGCGTGAACTCGCCTCCTTCTCGAGATCCCAATACACGGCACGCTGATTAACTAAATAAACGCGTAATGAAATCTGTTTGGTCGCTACGAAGTAGAAATGGGAATCGACATTATAAAGTGCACGAGGCGGAGGCAGAGGAAATGCAAACGCCACTTCACGCACTCAAGAGGGAAAGTCGGTCGTGCCTGTGATTGAAGCCGCTTAACAAAGTACAGCGAACGAAAAATCCTGCATCCACGAAGTGACCGACCCGATAACTTACCTTCTGCTTCTGGATGATTTAATAAAGCCGGCTTAATCAGCGTCAAGTACCTGGTGTGTCGCCTAATGGTCTTAAGTAAAAAAAAACGAGACTCACCCAGACATCGTCCCTCGTCGCTCTTGGTGACGTCACACAGCACGTCCTGTTTATTTCTGTAGCCCGGAGAAATTATGGGCGAATTTAGGGGCGGGATAAACTGGGTCCTGGTGCCCGCCGTTTTCGTTCACGCACATTGACTGGTTTTGATTTACGTGAACCTGAGCGTGGTCGCCAGTCATTTTCGTCTCTCTTCGCAATTAAACGGTAAATAACTGATTAAGAAAAGTCATTTCTAATGTCACGTATGTTCTTTAAAAGTGAAACCCGTGTGAAAATTTAATTTCACTTTAACAGTGAAAGTTCGTTCTTGCTTGAAAATTTGTAGTGATTCAAGTGTCGATATAACATAGGCGCTTACACAGATTTTACAGGAGCTTTGCACAAAGAGTACTGTTTTATCTGGTTGTTCCACGACATAATACATTCATTTAAAAAATACAAAAACAAATAGAATAAGCAGATAAACCCTTATAAGAATACGTTGATTGCTTTATTAAACACAGGAAATTCCTCCCGATAAGGTTTCACGGCACATACCCAACATTTCAAAAGTCCTTCCTAATCTTGCATTCAACATGTCCAAAAGAATCTAACTGCTGAGGTCTGAAAATAGACACAACTTATACGAGGTAGTAAGCAGGGACGGCGAACAGTGAACCACGAATACATTAGTTGAAGTTAAACTTGATAGACAAGGTAAGGCTGTTGACAATTGGGCATGTTAATTCCGATCGATGTGGTCAGGAACAACATTATTCACTGAAGTAGAATTTGATGAGCATTTATTCTACCCATAGATCCGCCCATTATTTCTCCGGGCTGCAGCAACGAGATATTGGCAGCAACACCGTTCTAGCGTAGTGCGTACCTAGACGCGACGTGCCGTATTACGTCATCAAGGGCGGTGAAAACTAAAGTCGGCGTGTGTCTCGACTCTCTCACTTCTGGGCAGTGTCTGTACACGATCTGCGTTTTGCAGACGGGAAGATTCTTGTTTTTGATTCAGCTGGCTTTTAAAAGTACTGCATCACCCAGAGGTAGACGGTAAGTGAGCTTAATGGGGGGGCGCCACTTTATGGAGGTGGGATTTTTTTTATTCGCTGTATCTCGCGGTACTCTTCGTTCATTGTTTTCTGTCAGCGGCTTGCTTCACTTCATGTTGCCAAGTCCCGTTTCTACTTCAAAGTGCCCAGGCACACCGCCATTCTTTCCCGTATATTCCTTTTGGCAGTGTTTTAGGGGAATTGTCGAATTCTTTATGTTTGTAGCGATAGCGATTTCACGTGAAAATAGCGCTTTTTAATTTTTTTAAAGATAGTAAAGCACCAACACGGCGGTTTGACCACTGTATTCTAAAATCCATTAAATGAAAAGAAAACGCAAACTGCCCTCTTATCATATCAGATTTATAAACGAAAATGGTTAAAAAAGATAGCCGATTTATGGTGGAAAAGAAAATGCTAGTCCTTAGCATCGTTCTGCATCCTCTTGCCTATTTAAACGGCAATGGAAATCACGCAAATACCTGGCAGGTTGTTTTACGATATCATTAATTCTTGTCAAATTCTAAACAGCTCATCGGGAAGACATTTCTTTTCAATTCAAGATAAGGCATCATATTCCTTTTTAGTTATGAAGATTGTATTTGGGTTCTTCCGATTAAAATGGGTATTTTTGCTAGCCATGTATAGTAATTTTAATTTTCTAATAATAATAATAATAAATAAGAAGAAATTGTATTTATATAGCGCCTTGAGCATGAGAGAGGCGTTTCACGGAGTCTCATAAAAAAACAGCAGGTGTATGTAACATTGGATACAGATGTTTCGTGAATAGAACATTAAAACAGATAGATACAGGATATACAAAGGTATTCAATAGAATAAAAGACAATAAACCAGAGTAAATTACTAGATTTGATACTAAAAGAAAGTTTAGCAAATGACGTAATTTGTGGTATAACACACAAATTATCCTGCGCATCTGGACATAGAGGAAGATAGAGAGAGGAGGCAGAATATCTGGTTAAGTTTAAAGTCTTCTTGAACAGATGAGTTTTACGTTATTTTTTAAAAGAATGAATGGAGTCAGATGATCTCATTAATTTAGGGAGGTCATTCCAAATTCTGGGTGTTATACAGCTGACGGCCATGTCACCATTAGATCGGCTGTATATTCCAGGAATATGTAACATAAACATTAATGTAACTACTATCAGTCTCTGCTCCTTTCATTGAGATATATACACACACACCCACCCACCCAAGAATTAACAAAAAAAAAAACATAAGCATAAACATTGAATGCCAATATTTAAACTGAGTTAAACTTAAATTGACTGAAGTTGAAAAGAATTAAGGGCGGCGCAGTGGTAGCACTGCTGCCTCGCAGTAAGGAGACTTGGGTTCTCTGCCTGGGTACTCCCTGCGTGGAGTTTGCATGTTCTCCCCGTATTTGCGTGGGTTTTTTTCCGGGTGCACCGGTTTCCTTCCACAATCCAAAGACATGTAGGTTAGGTGCATTGGCGATCCTAAATTGTCCCGTGTGTGTGCCCTGCGGTGGGCTGGTGCCCTGCCCGGGGATTTGCTCCTGCCTTGCACCCTGTGTTGGCTGGGATTGGCTCCAGCAGACCCCTGTGACCCTGTGTTAGTATATAGTGGGTTGGATAATGACTGACTGACTGAAAAGAATTAATATCTTAATATATTGGAATATATTTTGTTTTGCAGGGATTACAGTAGTGCTGGGCGGTATACAGGTTCATACCAAAAAACCTTTTTTATTTTTGTTATGATATGGATTTTTCTTATACCGGAACACCGGTTTGAATAGCCTAAACAACATTTGGATCGTGGCACAGCGGGAAACTGTTTAAGGGAGGGACATTTTTCCACTGGTGCACCGCTAAATACACATACAACAGAGTACATGCGTTAGTGGAGGTATTGAGCGGTGAAAATGGACAGAGAACATTCCGAAATGGAAGCTGTAGCAGACGATAAAGTTGAACATGATGACACAGAAGAACTTTTGACGAAAAAAGGTCAGTGTCTGTTGTCTGGAGATACTACATTGGTTTTAAAAGGTCGGAGGTGGACCATTATGTTCAAATGTGTAAATACTGTTTCTATACTGTACTGGATAATACTGCAAGCCAAGTTGTACTTGTTTTATGTTATTTTTTTTCGACACTGTGTAATGTGTAATAGTGTGACGATTGCGGTCCCCTATAGACTCCCTCTTCCCACACGGGAGTCTGTTGGACCAGTACCGTCGATAGTTATGACCGAGATGAGCTGAGAAATCTCATTGAAGCCAGGGGTTGGTGGAAAGTGCTCAAGTGCTTTTGTTAAAAATGGTCAAAGTAAAACCAAAAATGTCCGTTGTGCAGTATTCAGAAAAATACAGTATCCAAATAAATAGCAAATTCATAAAGCCAGTGAAACGTGAGGATAAAATCCATAATAAATAAATCTGTTAAAATCTAGTCTCTTTCCTCGCCCGATCACAGCAGACCACCTTCTGTCTCCATCGCTCACCCTTCATTGGCGTTTGCAGCACGAACTGCTTTCTGCCAACCCCTGTTTTGGCTGCCGCCACACTGCACAGTCAGACCGTCCGAGATCGGCACACCTCCCGTCTTCCTTCCTGCTCACTCAGTCGGTCCTCAGATCCATTGGGAGGTTTTACATTTTGCTTGCCCCACTCTACACGCTTAGTCATTAGGGCGAACCAGCCCCTAGATCGCCTCAGCCTGCGCTCCCTCATGGAGCCCCAGCTCGTGCTGCCTTCTCCTTCCTGGTGTCTGGATCGTCTCCTATGACTGCCTTCCCCCTTGTTTAACCTCATTGTGTTCTATCTTTCCTTTTTTCCTACCCCCTATCCCTACCGGCCCATAAATATACATCTCCGTGGGTGCAACACCTTATTCACACGCCAAAGTAAGCCGACAAAGCAATTGAGAACAATCGACTTCCCCCAATCACCTCATCAACTCCCCGCGGTCGTGCAATCGCGCCCACGGAGACGGACACGGCGAAGTGGATTTAAAAACAGACCATATTTTGTTTTTGAAGCCGCGGACCCACTATACCACAAATAGCATTATAAATGCAAGTTGCAATTTTATTATTTATGTATATAGCTTAGCTTGAAGCAAGGTCTATATTAATGCAATTTGTCTTAATAACGGTTCAGTTGGTAAAGATGTCATCACCAAGTTGCACTTGTTTTATTTTGGTGAGTACTGTGTAATGTATACCTGGACTTGAAGTTTTGAAGTAATAGTATTATTACTGGAAGTTGCACTATTATTTATTTTATTATGTATTAGTTTATGTATTATGCAGTTTAATGATGGTAAAGTTGTTTAAAAAGTCACTTTAACATGTCAGTGGATAGAGATTGTTAACATTAACAGAAAGTGTAGTTGGTTTACAAAAAATATTTACCAATTGTTCCTTTTCTAAGACATGTTCAGTGCAATACAACTTTTGACAAGCACCTCTGGATATTTTACTAAGTCTAAATGCCTCTTTGGATGGTTGACAATTTGTTGTCAAAATTTTAGTTTAAGTTGTTTGCAAAATTTGTTCAATAAAAAGGTTTTGACTGCAACGGTCATGGAATTTGATTCCTTCTCTTCATTAGTGCCACCCCCTTAAAAACTATCACTTTATGGGGCCATGCAAACCTGTATTAATACTTGTGTGCACATGAAAATGTTCTTTTGTACAATGTACAATTCTCATGACAGTGGAATAGGTTATTCTTAGCCAGTCTGCTGCAGTAATTGCAGTGGAAAATGTGGCTAACTCATGCATGGGGGAAAAAAATACCGTTGAATACCATGAAACCGGTACAATTTTGAAAAATACTATGATATAGAATTTTGGTCATACCGCCCAGCACTAGATTACAGACTTATTAGTTTAGGTAAGATAAATGTTATAGACATAAGATGAAACCTACTTATGTTATAGTTAATCATACAATTTTCATCTGAGCCAAAGGAGGCATTATCATAATGTAATAATATGTAGCAAGCTTGAAGAGTACGATCCCAGCAGTTTTTTCTTATTGTTCAAGAAAATTTTTGTCCAAAAAGACCTGACACATACAGTCTGTAGAATTGTGTTTAGCTCCTTTACAGAACACTCAAGCATCACTTACATCCACATAGTGTTTTATTAACCAAGTAGAATCTGTGCAATGTTTCAAATGGGGATCCTTGCATTTTTGCTACAGTGGTATGCAAACGTTTAGGCACACTTTCTTAACATGTCTGTTACTGTGAATAGTTAAGTGAGCAGAAGATGAACCAATCACCAAAAGGCATACATTTAAAGATGACACATTTCTTTTCAGCATTTTATTCAAGATTAGTGTATTGTTTTTGTTTTGTACAATTATACAGTGAAAAAAAGAAAGGAGCACCATGCAAAGGTTTGGGCACGCCAAAATATTTGAGGTCTCAGATAATGTTTACCAAGGTCCCAGACGTTCATTAACTCATTAGGGCTATGGCTTGTTCACAGTCATCGTTGGGGAAGAAATCCCAGACGATGCAAATGGCAAAGCTGGATAAATTCTCTGACTCTTCAAACCTTGTCACAAAAATCAGCAGCCATGGGCTCCTCTAAGCAGCTGCCTTGCACCCTAAAAAATAAAATAATTGCTGCTCACAAAGCAAGAGAAGGTTATAAGAATACAGGAAAGCTCTTTCAGGTAGCCGTTTCCTCAGTTAGTAATGTTATTTAGAAATGGCAGTTAACAGTAATGTTGGAGGTCAACTTGACATCTGGAAGACCAAGAAAACGTTCTGAAAGAACTGATCATTGTATTACTAGAAAGGTAAATAAAAACCCCATTTGACTGCAAAAGTCCTTCAGCAAGATTTAGCAGGCTTTGGAGTGGTGGTGCACTGCTCTACTGTGCAGCAACTCCTGAAAAAATATTCCTTCCATGGTAAAGACAGCAGATGAAAACCTTTCTTGCATCATACCCACAAAATTAAGCACCTGAATTTTTTTCAAATGAACATCTAAAAAAGCCTGATACATTTTGGGAACAAGTATTGTTGGCTGATAAAGTGAAAATGGCCACAGTGTGCAAAGGTGTGTTTGGAGAAAAAAAGGTGCAGAATTCCCAAAAAAGGACACATCTCCAACTCTTAAGCATGGCGATGGAGCGATCAGGCATTGGGCTTGTGTTGTAGCCAGTGGCATAGGTGACATGTCATTGGTGGAAGGAAGAATGGATTCAAATAAATACCAGCAAATTCTGTAAGATGGCCCAAGAATCCTGCCTATTAGAAGCCTTTTTTGCAAAGAAGAAGGGGTGAAAATGCCCATCACAACTGAAAGACTCTTAGCTGGTTAGAAAAAGTGTTTACAAACTGTGATACTTGCCAAAGGGGGTCTTACGAAGTACTGACCATGTTGGGTGCCCAAACTTTTGCTTCAGGCTGTTTTCATTTATTTGGTATTTTGTGCCTGTGAGTGATAGAAATAAATAAATATGTTATCTTGCTTGAAATATTAAAGAAATGTGCCCTGTAACTTCTTGCCTTTTGGTGATCAGCTCATCTTCTGCTCACTTAACTATTCACATTAACAGACATTTTAAGTTAGGGTGCCCACGTTTTTTGCATGCCACTGTATCTGTATCTATAAAGCCTAAGTTTAGTTCACAGATATTCATTTATATACTTGACCATTGAAAGGTTCTCCAGAAGTTAGTTATATATTA
Source organism: Polypterus senegalus (assembly GCF_016835505.1). NCBI lineage: Eukaryota > Metazoa > Chordata > Cladistia > Polypteriformes > Polypteridae > Polypterus > Polypterus senegalus. The sequence continues at coordinate 163,878,464 of NC_053161.1, forward strand.
TAATTATTGCATATGGTTCTTATTAAATTCTTGGCTAATACATTAACTCCATTTATAGGTAATAAAATGTGTATCAAAATAGTGTTTTGAGTGGTTTGATTGCCTTTAATTAAAGAGTGAAATACAGTACTCATTTTTCTGTATTAAGAGGATATGAAATTGTATGAACAAAAGTCAGAATAGGCTATTATATGATACTTCTTGTCAATTAACTGGAGAACCAATAACTTGTTATGAATTAATGTATCCAAGTAAACATTCTTCTCATGGATATGTTCTTTGTCAAAGAGGAAAAAAAAAAACAATTTAGCTGGTAATGATCTTTGTAAAGTAAAAGTAAACTTGTTTATGAAGGGTAGACCATTTTTATAGGTAGTTTACTCATTTTAATGGGGCACAATAGTAGGATCTGTAACCCGCCAGCTTTGCTAAATGTAAACTTGAGCATGCCATTTTATTTTCTAGAACAATTTTTTAGAAACTGTTTGAAACCAACTTTTAAAGTCAGCTGGATCAATGTTGATAAATCAAGAACATGAAGTCTTCCATCTTGTATTTACTTATATTTGGTATTTCTATTTTTTAACACAACCTTTTAACTTTTTGAATGCTAGGACTTGATTAAAAATTCAATAATCTCATATTTTCTGCATGACATGGACCTACCTACCAAAAACTAAAGTTTTCTCATAATTTTCTCAACAATTATTCCATAAACTAATAACTTCAAAATCAATATATCATATATTATTAATCGTTTCAACGATTATATTTGAAACAGGTCAAATTTAGCACAACTGCAACATAATTTTAAATCTGTAATTGAATAATATTCAGTTGCATTTATTCACAGGTTGAAGTTGATAAATAAACTGTAGTACTATAATCAAAAACAAATAAACTTTATAGAGTTTACAGACATTTAATTATTTTTTTTTTAATTTAACCACAGTTCTGTTCACATAAAAATCTAAGTACATATAGTGTACTTTTACATTTAACAGTAATTTTATTTATATGATGCTTCCAAGTTATTTTACTGTCCATCCACATTCCTAAAAATGCAGCTACTGATGCTTTTTCTGGAGTTGGTGTACATCATTTAATTTGTAATGCAGGTCTTCCATCCCTTTTGTGGATAATCAGGTTTCTTACACACACTGTTTTTGTGTGTGTCAATCCCTATTGGGCTTGCCTCTCTCCTTTCATTTGCCACTTGCTCTCTCAGCTATCTGTCCTCCCTGACACAACTAGTCTCATGGTGACAGGACGGACACCGACAACTGTTTGTGCTTCACATTATACATGGCAAAATTGGTAGCATTAATTTATAAAAAAAAAAATTAAACTGGACATTTTACTGTGTGTATTGGATATATTTTTAGAAAAATCTCAAAGATATACATGTTCCCCATGTACAAATTTCAGTATGCTTTGAACAATTTGAGGAGTTTATTTTCTAGTTGGCAAAGTTTCATTTATTTTCTTCTTTGAAATTCTAATTGAAGCATTTCTTATTTATCACCCAGAGAGTTTGGTTGGAGTTGAATTTCTTTATTTGTTGATAAGAACCTAGAAATAGTATGTAACACTTTATCAAAACTAAACAATATTGCTTCAAGAGTAGAGACACTCGTGGAAAATGAGGAGACTTAAGGATATTGCACAAAATTTCGAATTTATATATAGAAAAAACATGTCACTGGCATTAGGATTTTTGTATTGCTTTTTCTATTCAGTGCTATTTTGCTATACATTCACTAAGCAAACGTTTTGAAACTTTGGTTCTTTCATTTAGGGAGGTAAATATTCAGAATTCTTATTCATACAGCAGTTTTTCTCATTAAACCTGCTATCTTGCAGGTTTGTTTCATGGAATTGGTTTGCTCAGTAATGGTTGATTTTTATCAAATCCTTCTTTCCTTCTGGAAAGGTGTCACTCGCTGCACTCGGGGCCCCAGTCGAAGTGGTTTATCGTGTGGTGGGTGCACGGCAATCTCTCTCTCTCTCCCTCCCTCTCCCTCTCTAACCTAACGTAGTATGTAGATTGTGAATACTTCTTTTGACCTGAATTTGCATGTATACTGTTCACTGTATGATTTTTGTATATTCGATGTATGTAAATTTTACACTTTCAATTTTTTATTCCAAATAAAGCCACACTATTGTTCTTTTTTTAAAAAAAAAAAATAATTTATGTAAAACATTTGCCATAAGAAAAACACACATACACGCACCCAAACAAAACTATCAGTAATCACCTGTTAAAATCCAAAAACACAGTATTAAGGATGGGGGAATGTAAGAAACATCACCTTTAGTTGTTTGTGCATAATCAGGGTTCAGAACTTCACAATTTAGAAACCAAACACATGATGATACTTCAAAACATCAAGCCCTGGAAGAAGTATACCAATAATAAAAGGTTGAGAAGCCCTGGCCTAGAGATATCTAACATCATTTGATGACATTTGTGTCAGTATGCTACTGTAGTTAAGCATTTACTTTGATTTCGACAGGTATACTATATTATCTCAAATCATGCTATGTTACTGCTGTTAACAATAATCAAGGTCATGCTGTACTTAACAGCATTGGGGTTTCATTTGTGGGGGGCTCTGACCATATAGTATAATGTTATAGGGACTAGGGATTCAGCTTAAAAACCTTGCAGAAAGCTATTTACATTTAGATAAATGATACTTGTATCAAAATGTTACCCTGTAAATTAAGTGAACATACATTAAATTTACAGCAAAGAAATGATAGTTACTCTGTTTTCTTAGTCTCAAAAATTTCACTTGGAGGTTTTTAGTCAAACTTTTTAGTTGTATTTATTTAAAAACTACACAAGAAAATTTTAAGACAATCTTTAAAATCTGGCTTTGTCTTTTTAACCTCTGCAGAGTTGCTGTGGCCCCTTTTTTTAAAAAACACTGGTTTATTACAGTGTATTGAGAATAAGTTTATGGAGGTAGACATGGTAACTTAATTGCAAAAAGACACAAGTGGTGTTATTTTAAACAAATCGCAAATCATCAGGTACAAATTCAGATTTGAATTGAATTGACAAGTCACTGTCAATTCATAGGTGTAGTGGTAGTCCTAAAATGGTTATTTCCAGCATGCTATAGTGTGATTTCTCTGTACTGACTTGACCTAAACCTTAAATTGTGTTTTAATACTTCATCATGCCAGATACGTGTGTTCAGTACTGCACCATTCATATTTAATGTATTTACTCTTTCAACAGCAAAGAAGCAGCAGCTTCTACTTAGCATTAAACTAAAATGGATGTGAAAGAGGAGACGTGTGAGGCTGACATAAATACAGTGGAGATAATGACTGTAACTGTTAAGGAAGAGGACGACTATGAATGGGAGTCTGTCTACTCAGAACAGGAGAATCTGGGCATTAAGGATGAGGATTATGAAATGGTGACTGTGGGCATTGAAGAAGAGGCAGATGGGGCATCTGTCAGCATTAAGACACACGTACATAAAACTCCGGGGCGTGTTGACCTCAAGGTGAGGTCTGAGCCTGACACAAAGAGAACTGAGGAAAATTCATCTATTGGAATTTGGGAAGATCAACCGTCACCTTTAAATGACTCTAAAATAAGTAAGTATAAAATAAGAATGCATAAATGTTTCAGAGTTGGCTCTATGGGTCTGAAAAGTCTTGTTATGTGAAACCTGATAATGTACCAAGGTTTAATATATAAAGGTGAAAAGTGTGTGTGGATGTTTTTACATCAAGTTTAAAAAAAAAAAAGAGAGAGAGAGAAAAGAGTGTTTGCACATTTGCATATAAATGTTTTATAGTTTAATAATTTACTGGTGATGAAATATACAATATAGGGTGGTCCAGATCTAATTACGCAATTTTCGTTACGCTATAACTTATTAAGTTTATTGCATAGAAAATCACCCGAAAAATCCCAGACCACCGAGAAGTGTGCAAACTGATGACATGAAGAATCGTCTTCGTGCCAAACTGGAATCGTCCCCGCATAAATCAAAGTCATCCAGATGATCTGGATCTGCATAATTAGATCTGAACCACCCTTTAGTTGTAAATGTGTGTACAGGTGCTGGTCATAAAATTAGAATATCATGACAAAGTTGATTTATTTCAGTAATTCCATTTAAAAAGTGAAATTTGTATATTAGATTCATTCATTACACACAGACTGATGTATTTCAGATGTTTATTTCTTTTAATTTTGATGATTATAACTGACAACTAATGAAAGTCCCAAATTCAGTATCTCGAAAAATTAGAATATCAATAAAGACCAATGCAAGAAAAGGATTTTTAGAAATGTTGGCCAACTGAAAGGTATAACATGAAGTATGAGCATGTACAGCACTCAATATTTAGTTGGGGCTCCTTTGGCCTGGATTACTGCAGCAATGCGGCGTGGCATGGAGTCGATCAGTCTGTGGCACTGCTCAGGTGTTATGAGAGCCCATGTTGCTCTGATAGTGGCCTTCAGCTCTTCTGAATTGTTGGGTCTGGCGTATTGCATCTTCCTCTTCACAATACCCCATAGATTTTCTATGGGGTTAAGGTCAGGCGAGTTTGCTGGCCAATCAAGAACAGGGATACCATGGTCCTTAAACCAGGTACTGGTAGCTTTGGCACTGTGTGCAGGTGCCAGGTCCTGTTGGAAAATGAAATCTGCATCTCCATAAAGTTCAGCAGCAGCAGGAAGCATGAAGTGCTCTAAAACTTCCTGGTAGACGGCTACGTTGACCTTGGACCTCAGAAAACACAATGGACCAACACCAGCAGATGACATGGTACCTCAAACCATCACTGACTGTGGAAACTTTACACTGGACCTCAAGCAACGTGGATTCTGTGCCTCTCCTCTCTTCCTCCAGACTCTGGGACCTTGATTTCCAAAGGAAATGCAAAATTTACTTTCATCAGAGAACATAACTTTGGACCACACAGCAGCAGTTTTGTCTTTAGCCCAGACGACATGCTTCTGACGCTGTCTCTTGTTCAAGAGTGGCTCGACACAAGGAATGCGACAGCTGAAACCCATGTCTTGCATACGTCTGTGTGTGGTGGTTCTTGAAGCACTGACTCCAGCTGCAGTCCACTCTTTGTGAATCCCCCACAGTTTTGAATGGGTTTTGTTTCACAATCCTCTCCAGGGTGCGGTTATCCCTATTGCTTGTACACTTTTTTTCTACCACATCTTGTCCTTCCCTTCGCCTCTCTATTAATGTGCTTGGACACAGAGCTCTGTGAACAGCCAGCCTCTTTAGCAATGACCTTTTGTGTCTTGCTCTCCTTGTGCAAGGTGTCAATTGTCGTCTTTTGGACAACTGTCAAGTCAGCAGTCTTCCCCATGATTGTGTAGCCTCTAGACTGAGAGACCATTTTAAGGCTTTTGCAGTTGTTTTGAGTTAATTAGCTGATTAGATCGTGGCACCAGGCGTCTTCAATATTGAACCTTTTCACAATATTCTAATTTTCCGAGATACTAAATTTAATACTTTCATTAGTTGTCATAATCATCGAAATTAAAATAATGAAATGAAATAAACATTTGAAATACACCAGTCTATGTGTAATGAATGAATCTAATATACAAGTTTCACTTTTTGAATGGAATTACTGAAATAAATCAACTTTGTCATGCTATTCTAATTTTATAACCAGCACCTGTAAGCATTGGGATGTTGTACTCCATAAAGAGTATTGTGTAAAAAATAAATGTGTGTATGAGTTCAGGCCATGGTGGTGGTTGCTGTCTGACTTCTTTTTTGATTAGTTCAGCTCAGTTTGGCTGACCTTGCCCTCTAAGGCATCATTTTCATGTGGTGTTGTGTTCAAAGGGAATGCTTCTGGTGAGTATGGGGATGGATTCTGTTCGCATATGTAAGAGCACAAGTTTAAGAGGAAACCATTGGCCCAGCCATTTGATAAAAGCTTCAGTTCTTTTATTAAGGACACCCTCCTGTGTCACAGGTAGTTGAGTTTACCTGCCCTTTTTACATTGTTTCCCACATTCGGCACATTCCAAAGCGTGTAAGGTTGGTTGTGGAGGATCAGAAGAGAAAATGGACAAAACTCAGAACTCCCTAAACGTAACTCTATAAATCAGTGCTTCCCAACCTCTCCCAAACCATGGCACCTTTAGTGAAATCTTTTCAGCTAACGGCACCCCTTCACTCTGATATGTCTGACACCGACTCAGTTTTCATTAACAGCTGTGCTTGCTTCTGCTGGCTGTCCATTAAACGCCTAAAATATGCTGAGTTCTTGTTATTTGCATTCTGATGCTTGCTTTGAAAGTGACGTTGCAATTTTCTTGGAACCATGGCTTCATTTGCAAGGATATCACCACACAACAAACATCGCGGGTGCTGAAAACCTTTTTTGTCAACAAATGTAAACCCATAATTCAAGTAACTGTCCTGATAGTATTGTGTTTTCATTTTTGCAACTTTACTGCTCCCCGCATTATCATTTTCATTGAGGTCGTTGATGCTGCTGTTGTTTTACGCCACGACTTTCACTACAGTCGGCCATTTTCGGCGCAATAAAAAAACCAGACAACAGGAAGCGACGTAACTTACCCTGTGGCAAGTAAGTAAATTAGAGCTAATATTTATTAATTCGTCAGACTGCAGTTTAAATAGAATGCACACAGGTAGCATGACTTTAGTCTTGAGGTGTAACTGGTATTATTATTATCAGTTCAAATCAAATTTTTTTTATGTTCTGACACCTGGCAACGGCACCCTTAGTCCGTGCTCACGGCATACCAGGGTGCCGTGGCACACGGGTTGGGAAGCACTGCTATAAATTGTCATTTCTGATCCCAACAATAGTAATGTCCATCCCAGGTAACTACTGTAGCCTGATGTGATTATAAGGGACAAACGGGATCCAGGGGTCATTTTGCAACTTCCGCTTCTCAGGTGAAAGTCAATGTGGCTGAGATTTTAGACTTAAAAATGTCAGCTGCATTCAGAGAAGAGCAAATAAGAGGTAATTTTTGCATTCTGTTTCCACCTTTTTATATGCACTCGTCTTTCTTGAGTAATTCAGGCCATTTTATATATTGCTGCATGGAAGGAAATCTGTGGACCTAGAGGAAGCTTGAAGAGAGAACATGTAGTTGTCACACAGAATCTAATCTAAGACCCTGATCTTTGTTGTTGTGCCATTTAAAGAAAGCAAATAAAGTATTAACAATGTCATTTGTTTCAATATTTAACAAATGTTAAATGTGATTGGACAAATTAAACTATTTAACAAATCTACCAATCCTCATACTTATTGCACATCATAAGCTGCTATTTTTCTATGTTTTATAACACACAAGCTGTGCTATGATGTGATGTGAACAGCAGATCTGATTTTGCCAAAGATACACTTAAAGGTCCACTTGGTATAGAAAGTAGTGGGCTGTTTGGCAATTGCTTTCTAAAACTGTGAAAGGGTATTGTCAGAGTATTTTGTCTCTGAATTTAGAGATGTTGTTAAATGTAAAACTGTGCTGAGTTGAAGTTTGCTCTAAACATTGTGACGGATAGAGGGCAGTATCGCTCCCTTGACCCCCTGTCCAATACGCCAGACACCAGATAAAAGTCCAAATGTTGACTTTATTTATACACAACAGTGCACAAAGCACCCTCTCCTCCATAATACTCATTAAACACAATAATAATCTCAATAAATCAATCCACCATTCCCAGACACGTTGCCCTCCTACCACCCAACTCCGCTCGCCATCTGGGAGCTGCCACAGTCCTTTTATATTCCCTGACCCGGAAGTGTTCCCAATCCCCAGTCCATGTGATTCTTTATCACTTCCGGGTCTGGTACAAGTCCTTTTCTTCACCCCAGAAGCACGTCATTCCCCTTGTCCATGTGACTCGGACGTACTTCCGGGGCGTAAGGCAAATACCCATTGTTCATCCCTGCATCATCTCCCAGTGGTCCCCATGGTATCCAGCAGGGCTGTGTATAAAAACTCCAATGTCCATGATGCCCTGCTGGTCTTTGGGGGACCACCATACTGCAGGGAGTGCTCCACCTGGCGTCTTGTGGGTATTGGCCAGGATGAACGGCCAGCCATTCACCACAACATTTTAAAAATCAGCTCCTCTCAGTTGTTTAGTTCATTGATTATTTTGCACATCATCGATTTTGACTGCACTCCACTGGCAATTAATGCACAAACAGTACAGTTTGTAATACTAACACCTGATATATACATGGCTAACCAAAATGACCAAAAGGTGGCACTCATGATGCAACACAGTAGCTTGCATGTAAATTACCATAGATTTTGGATGGCTACATCAGTCCATGTACCTAATCCTATTGTTCTCCCTGTCTCTCCTCCTTCATTACATTAATGGCAGTTATTGTATGAGATGTTATAACACAAAAAGTGTAATTCACACATTCGGATACATTTTGATAATTCATGCAATTTACCTTATTTACGCATGGTCCACGCGCATATTTTTTCCCAAAAATTAGCATTAAAAAATCAGGTGCACGTCATACACGAGTAAATGTAATTCTGTAATGTTTACTTCTTCTGCTTGGGCTCACTCGCGCTCTCTCTCTCTCTCTCTCTCTCTCTCTCTCTCTCTCTCTCTCTCTCAACGCTTCCTATACAATCACAACGTGTTCCGTACACAGGGCAAAACAATTTTTGCGATTTTCTTTGTAAAAATTAGGGTGCACTTGGTACGCGAGTAAAAATGGTAATAATGTGTTACAAGTTTCAGTTAAATAAGTTAATGGATGGCTAACTACCAAACAATTAATGTACATTCTCTTTTACTCCTTATTGACTAAATGCTTTCCAAGTTTGTTTTTTAATTTGCATTTAGGACCTCAATTAAATCAGAATTAATCTATCCCCAATGAAATTGAAGTAATGGGGCTGAGGCACAAGCTGTGTTAACTTTGACACTAAACAATTATCTTTGAACATCTCTATAAGTACTTCTTAAAAACTCACCCTTTCTTTCGATATTTGTATTTCTGCAGCTTTACAAGTCAAAGACGGCTTCTTATCCTCGTTGGCTCAGGCTTCTCTTCAGTTCAGATCACAACAGACATCGCATGATAAAAATGCCTCATTACAGGATAATTCTTGGCCACCAATGAAACGAACGACAGTGGGTGCAATCACATGTAAACTTCAGACACACAATTCAGACTCTGCCACAGTCCATCAGGAACAGGTGAAAAGTATTCAAGGCAAGTCTAAATCCAGGAATGTTAATTCAAGTCAAACACAACAGAAGGTGTATCAGTGTTCTGAATGTGGCAAACAATTCACCACCAGCAATGGCCTTCAGTATCACAAAAGAATTCACACTGGTGAGAAGGCATATTGCTGTTCAGACTGTGGCAAACGATTCACCACCAGCAGCAACCTTCAAGACCACAGAAGAATTCACACCGGAGAGAAGCCATATTGCTGTTCAGAATGTGGAAAGCAGTTTTCTGAAAGGAGCAGCTTTCAGAAGCACAAAAAAATTCATACGGGAGAAAAGCCGTATTCTTGCTCTGAATGTGGCAAGCAGTTTTCACAAATGAGTGCTCTTCAGTCCCATACACGAATTCATACTGGAGAGAAGCCATATTCATGTTCTGAATGTGGAAAAGCATTCACCACCAACCATAGCCTTCAGGATCACAGAAGAATTCACACTGGAGAAAAACCGTATTGCTGTTCTGAATGTGGAAAAGAATTCACATGCAAGAGCAGCCTACAGAAGCACAAACGAACACATACAGGAGGGAAGCCATATGGGTGTTCTGAATGTGGAAAAATGTTCACCAGCAACAGCAACCTTAAGGACCACAGAAGAATTCACACTGGAGAGAAACCATATGGTTGTTCTGAATGTGGCAAAGGATTCACCACCAGTAGCTCTCTTCAAACACACATACGAGTTCACACTGGAGAGAAGCCATATTGTTGTTCTGAATGTGGGAAAGGATTTGTCACCAGCAGCAGCCTTCTGGAACACAGAAGAATTCACACTGGAGAGAAACCATACTGTTGTTCTGAATGTGGTAAAGGATTCACCCACCATAGCAGTTTTCAGTACCACAGAAGAATTCACACTGGAGAAAAGCCATATAGTTGTTCCGAGTGTGGAAAACAATTCACCACAAGTAGCTCACTTCAGATACACAGAAGATTTCACAGTAGCAGTCCAAAAAATCAAATAAGTCAAGAATGAGGTTTACTCCTGTCTTGAAAACAATCCAAGTCATTATTAAGAAATTGACCTGCAGTAAAGAATAGGGGAAAGTGTGAAATTTAAGTCTTTGAAAAAACTTGACTCTTGACGAGTATCTTCATGTGGTGGACTACATTAAGTAAAATCCATGCCAAATCTCATGAAGGCAAAACTAGCTAAACAAGTAATTCACTATAAATATATAGCCAAAAAGTTAAAGTGGCCACCCTCTGCCTCAGTACTCAAGTAAGTGTTGGTGCAGTATGTTTAGAGACTGAGAGAAGACCGCCAATGTGGTAACAGTTCAGATGGATAGTGTCACCGGCCAATTATAGTGAAACTGACCAGACCACATAAACGACAGCTTTTATACAAAATTGAGGACTGGACACAATCCAGAGGTTAATTGAAGTTCACAAGGAGATGCCATTTATTTGTTGCATTAAATTAGCAGCAAATGCAAGGAGGGTTTTACACGATACTGGAATCTTCCAAAATAGAAATGGTAATATTCAAAAAAAAAAAAATCCCTACATTGAAGCATAGAAAAATGCAATTAATGAGCAAGGTCATAACGCACCCTGCACATGCAAAATGTATAATTTTCACAGACAGATGTGACCTCTTAGACCTACTGATTGCTATGCTGCTTCACATGTTTCAGTGCAGGATATCTGTGCATTCATTGGCTTGTGATTTCAAGAACAGGAAATAAAAGATCCTTGGTGGTGTTCTGAACACAATTCTCACTGCTGGATCTGTTTGTAGAAACCTGTAAACATGACATGGGACATGATTGGGGAAGACAGTGTTTTGCACTGTTTGAAAGCAAAATGGTCTTTCCTAAAGTCGTGTACATTTCTGAACAGTTTTGATTCTGTGTCTTCCCCCATAACCCCCTTTTTGCTAATCGTACTTCTCAAGCAACAGATCTGTGTCACAGTTAAGTAAAAAAAATGGCAATTGAGTTGCGCAGAATGTAGCCTTTTTGTTTAAAAAAAAAAATGCATGTTTGTACTAATCATGCTGCAAATGGGCTACAGACAGTCAACAACATAATGGCATTCACGAGCCAGCACAAGAGACTGAATCCAGAAAAAGACAAATTAAATAGAACAAAAGAGGATGAGTTTGTAACTAGTAATCAAAAAAAGGCTGCAGTGAAACTAATGACCTGTACTAACAGGTCCTGACATCTCATAAATGGATTCTTTCACTTAACACCCCAAAAAAACACTAAATGTGGGTTCTTCTGAATCTGAGATCCTGCATGCCTCTCTGCTGAACTCAGAAACTATTCAAGTAAACTGTTTTTTCAGAGACTAAATTAAATTAAACCTGTGTTGTGTCTGTCCAATTTGTTGCAATTTGTGGGAAACTGTTGTGTCCTTACCATAATAATGAAACCATTTGAGACCACATACTTTATCTAAATATTTCTCTTCAGATACTGCATATCATTATGTCCATCTTGGTCTGGGTTTATCAGGATGCTCGGCATCTCTAATAAGCTCACAGCCAGTGTGTAATGTAAGGAGACGAGGCCTGTACAATTTATGCTTGATTTACCTGATATGATGTGCTCCATTGATGACACTGGTTACATTCTCCTCTTCCGCTGATGACTTAAACACATCTTATTTATTAGCTTGGCAATGGTGTGTTGGGAAAATTGTTTGCTGGTTTCTTTTTCCATCCATCCATCCATTTTCTAACCCGCTGAATCCAAATACAGGGTCACGGGGGTCTGCTGGAGCCAATCCCAGCCAACACAGGGCACAAGGCAGGAACCAATCCTGGGCAGGGTGCCAACCCACCGCAGGACACACACAAACACACCCACACACCAAGCACACACTAGGACCAATGTAGAATCACCAATCCACCTAACCTGCATGTCTTTGGAATATGGGAGGAAACCGGAGCGCCCGGAGGAAACCTGGTTTCTTTTTCAACATCACTTAATTTGTTTTTTCTTATCATGATAGAAGTTTTATCTTGTATGCTGGCTAACATAGACAGGTTTCAAGGATTATTGTGCCCACTCATCTATTGCCTGTGATACTGTGAGGTGCAACATGCATTTTTTCAGTTTTCTGTAGCCTAAATATGACTAACATCTATATATCTGTACAGCGAGTACAGAATGTAATACAATTTTTGAAATATCTAATACTTTTTTGCCCCAGACAAACGTTCATACAACATCATATTAACCAGATTTCATTTTAACAAAATGTAAATTTAATTATTTTTTTTTTTGACTAAAAATGGCCACCGAAGACGATGCGATTTAAAAAAAATAAATACCTACACTTTCGCAGGAGTCTCGGGGAAACCTGCAGCAAGCTGTCTCTTTCTTGTTAGACCAAAAGAAAATGACAGTCTGTTGTGAAATTTCCAGTCTCGGTGACCGTAAAGGTGAGACATCATACACATAGCCGAATTCTGACTCGGTGTTACGCAGTGTGTCCATGTGGGTAGTTCATGTGTGGAAACCTGTGTGGTTCGAGTTTCATAGCACTTCTCAAAGTTTTCTTTGCGATGAAAATTTAAAAAAGTGAAAAATGGCGTCCATTTACGCTATAAGGAAGAATTGCAATCCTGGAAAAAGTTGATTCCAGAATGAAAAAAAAGGATGTAGCACAAACCTTTGGAATTGTGCCTTCAACACTGTTAAAACTTTTGAAGGATAAAAAATAGAAGAAAAAGTTAAAGATTGGGTGTTGGTATCTGAACGATAAAAGTTTAGAAAAGTGTTTGTATTTCTATTTTAAAAAATACATCTAACATCTCTCTTTCATTCTGTATTTATATTTGTATTTCTATAAAAGAAAGTTACATCGAACAACTCATTTTTCAAATAAAATATTTTTGCCGTTTACAAAGCACTGTTTTTTTATTTTTTAGGCAGGTATTATCAAGCTTGTGTCACAGAGTTAGTTGCACAAGACACCGGTGAGTCCAGGTTGGGTGTTAAATGATCTAAACCAGGGGTCGCCAGCTCTGGTGCTGGAGGACCCTGTTGCTGCAAGTTTTCATTCTTACCCTTTTTTTAATTGAGTGCCCTGTTTGTGTTACTAATTAACTTCTTGTAAATTCATTTTAATTTAATTGCTGTTTTAAGATTTTTTTTCTTCTGTATTTCTTCATTATTCCTCTCAATTGATTCATTTCTTTCCTTAAATGGCCCCCAAACAGAAATGAAATGTGCAGAGAGGGAGCCAACAAGAAGACCAACTAAGTCAGGGCCTCAAACTCCAACTAATTTCACTCCAACCAGTCAGTTGCAAATTTGGCGTCGATTCTTGTCATTAATTAAACCCGTTCTTTAATTCCAGGGCATGTTGCTGCTCTTATTTCACATTAGCAGACATTTCTGAAATTGTTGATTTTACTCTTTTCTGATCAAATGTTTTGAGGACCTGAGCAAATCAACATTCCTGAGACCTTCCATCTTTGTTTATTTCTAGGTATTGGATGATGGACACTAGTTGTCTTGGCTCATTTTGTATCTCATTATTGTTTGGCTGCTAATTAAGGAAAAAGAAACAATTAAGGGGTCTGTGTCTTCAAGAGCAAGTCAAATAAAATTAATTCAAAAGAAGTTAATTAGCAGCAAAAACGGGTCACTAATTAAGAAAAGGGTTACTTGCAGCCACGGTGGTCTCAAATTGGAGTTTGAGACCACTGATCTAAACATCATGCAACAAGCATGTTATGTGGGAAGACGCAGCTATGGAGTTGTCCTTGCACTGCCATTGTTAGAAATGGCGAACGACCGGCCACATAAGTATTTTACTCATTTTTTTTTTTTATAATGAAATTTCCATTTTATCCTTCCATGTACTGAGTGACTTCATGTACCGTACATGTCAATAAAGGTATTCTTCCCATTTTGAACTAACTCCTGAATCCGACTTTGACACCACAAAAAGTGCAAAATGCGGAGTAGTGTTTGGTTTTAGAAAATCAGAGCCATCTTGTGGAGAAGAGTGTGATATTGCAGCTGTTAAGCACATGTAAGGGTCAGTGGGATGTGGTTCTTTATAAGAATGCAATGCAGGTTATGTATGGTAATTAGCTTGGGTCTGATGTATGGTCATCTGTGCCAAGCACAATGCATATGAGTGCAGGGTGGGGCAAAAAAGAAATGTTATGAGACCAATAGCACTAATAAGAAAGAGACCTAAACCATATATTTGGTTGATTTTAAACAGCAATAATTAAAATAAAATGGCATCTAATTTCTTGATTTTTAAAGGCATTATTTTACAGTTAGCATTTCATTTAGTGATTTTTATATTCCAATAAACAGTCTGGTGAGTGGCTGGGGGTGGTACCCAGAAGGTGTGCTGGCAAGTCACGTGCGAGGGAGAACAGAAACACTTCCGGGTCAGGCATTATATAAAGGACTGCTGAAGACCCAGTAAGGGAGGAGGAGTCAGGAGGAGTGTGACAGGGCTTGCTGGGAGTTGTGGAGGAGAGAAGAATTGTGTTTTGCTATTCATTTAGTTGTGTTTATTGTGGGTGTGATGCTTTGAAGGCACTGAGCAAGAAGAAATAATTAAATAATACTTCTTGGTGCTTTTACTTGGTGTCCAGAAGGAGAGCTCAAGTTCTTTAGTCATCCCAGAAGTATTTCAGGGCTCCCGTCCACGTTATCCATTAGTACTCCTAGGGAAAGTATGACTCCCCCTAGCGGCACCCACGGCTCCCAACAGGGCTCAGAAACTGAACTCCAAGTCCCAGGATTCCCGGGGGGAATCCAGGACACCGCTATACTACAGGGGAGCTGCCATCTTGCGTCTTGAGAGAGACAGTTTCCAAAGTTGTTGCCTTCCCCGTCCTTTCATTCTCAGGGCGTCAATCACAACCTTTAGCTACTGTCATTCCTGTACCTTATTTATTTATTGCATATATGATGTTCATAATTTGTGAGCTTATGCATTTGCCTGATGGAGGTGTATTTAGCAGAGGTAGTAAGGTTAGAGTCTTAATCCCATCTAGATGATATACTAGTTAAATCATTGTCACTTATTTGGTTCAAACTTATTAATAACTTTAATAGTTCATTCAGATGCTAAAGAATACTACTTATGTGAACACGTCATGCACACCCAATAAATGTGCATGTAACGTACTTGTCCTCAGACGTCTTTATGACTTTTCCACTCGGCACACTGTTATGTGTAATGTTGTAGCAATAAGAATGGCCTGTTGAATACCAAGAAAAATCGTTGTACTTCAGCAAATCCAAACTCTAATATTTACATGTCAAAAAGGTGTTGAAACCAGTTGAAGACTGTATTCTTCCTTTCATTTTAAATGTATTAGCTTCAAAAAAGTTCAGTGCCCTTGGAATCCAGTTATTTACCAGGTTAATAAAACATCCACACACAAATCGAAACTCCTGTATTACAGTCCTGCATAATATAAAGCATCTAAAAACACTAATGACCTTTTCGCTTAATACTTTATAGACTCAATTGTGTCAATGTTTAGCTGTAGTGTAGATGTAAAGACAACAATTTTATTCACTTTTGAAACCCAAATACATTTTCTTCTACATTGGAATTGGCATGAACTGAGTGAAAACACATAATGAATGGATTTCATGTTTAGCAAAGCAATATTTTAAATGAAAAGTTACACTGGCTGAAACACCGAATTGTATTTTAGCGGCAAGTGGGGGTTGCTGGAGGGGCAGTTATAGTCTTCTCATCCACTCTCTACGTAAACATTTTTTTTTAGAATATTAGAGCAACCTAGATGAGAACAGGTCATCCAGCCCACCAAAGCTCACCAGTCCTATCTACTTTTATTCTTCTAAAATAACATCAAGTCAAATTTTGAAACTCCCTAATGCCTACTATACTACTTGGTGACTTGTTTAATGTGTCTGTGGTTCTCTGTGTGAAGAAAAACCTGCCTAATATTTGTGCAAACTTTTCCTTTAACAAGTTTAAAACTGTGTTTCCGTGTTCTTAATGAATTAATTTTAAAATGACAATCTCTATCCACTGAACTAATTCCCTTCATAATTTTAAGCATTTCAGTTAGATCACCTCTTAGTCTTCTTTTGCTTAAACTGTATAGACTCGGCTCTTTTAATCTTTCCTCATAATTCATCCCCTGTAGCTCTGTATCAGCCTAGTCGCTCTTCTCTGGACCTTTTCTAGCTCTGCTATGTCCTTTTTGTAGCCTGGAGACCAAACCTGCACATAGGACTCCAGATGATGCCTCACTAGTGTGTTATAAAGCTTGAGCAGAACCTCCTGTGACTTGTACTCCACACATCAAGGCGCTATATAACCTGACATTCTGTTTGCCTTCTTAATTGCTTCTGAACACTGTCTGGCGGTTCATAGTGTCAAGTCCACAGTGAATCTTAATTCATTCTCACAAGGTGTACTTTTGTTTCTCAGACCTCCCATTGCGTATTCAGACCCAACATTTTTATTTCCTAAGTGTAATGCTTTACATTTACTGACATTAAATTTTATGTGCCACAAGTCTACCCAAGCCTGTATGCTATCAAACTCCCTCTGTGATGATTCAGTGTATTTCAGATCATCTGCCAATCTACCTATCTTTGTATCATCTGCACACTCAAGCTGCTTGTTACTTATATTCCTATCTAAATCATTTATATTTATTAAAATAGCAGCAGCCCTAGCACTGACCCCTGAGGGTCACCAGTCTTAACATCAGCCAATTCTGATGAGGTTCCTCGCACTATCACCCTCTGCTTCCTGTGTCTGAGCCAATTCTGCACCCATCTACACACTACACCCTGAACTCCCACTTGTTTTAGTCTGATGCCCAACCTCTCCTGTGGCATCTCATCAAGTGAAAGTCCAGATAGATAGATAGATACTTTATTAATCCCAAGGGAAAATTCACATACTCCAGCAGCAGCATACTGATACAAAAACAATATTAAATTAAAGAGTAATAATATCATAAGCTCCACTTTGATCATATCCTTTTATTGCTTCCTCATAGAATTCCAACATGTTAGTAAAGCACGACCTGAGCCCATGCTGACTGTTCAGTAAAAGTCCTGTACTCTCCATGTGTTGCTCAATCTTATCCTTAATAATTCCTTCCATAAATTTTCCTGTGATGCATGTTAAGCTTACTGGCCCATAATTGCTTCAATCTGGCCGGTTACCCATTTTATATAATGGGATAATATTTGTCTTTCCAGTCCTTCAGAATTTTCTTAGTGCACGGTAACTTCCTAAAAATATGCGTCACGGGTTTATATTTTTACTCACTAACCTCCTTAAGAACTCAATGGTAAATATTATCTGGTTCCTGGTTTATCAAGTTAAACCTCTCAACATTGATTTTCATTGTTCAACTGCTGATTTGGGATGGGAAGACTTGGTTACCTTGTTTTGCAGTGGGCTTTCTGAGTAGAGAGATAGATAGATAAATAGAGCTTAAGAATGAAATGGCCAGTTAAGATACTGAGGATACTTTGGATGAAGCAGTTAGTCTTGCATTTAAGTTTGGCACACACTTATATATTGTGATAAACCCCAGGCATCAGTGAGCCCCAAACCCCAACACGATCACCAAAACACTGTCCTTTATCAAAAACAAACAAAGGTTTTATTTTAATGCCTCCAAAAATATCACCAATATGCACAAAACACTGGTCTTTTTCTCTCCACAATATGTTCTTTCACCATTGCACTGCCCTCCTCCAGTCAAGTGTTGCCTTTCTACCACCCAGCTCTGACTTCTCTGAGTAAGGGAGTGCGGTCCCTTTTATTACAGACCTGGGAGTACTTTCTGTGCCAGGGCATTTGCCTGATGGAAGTACTTCCGGGTCACACGGGAGTCCATTATTTGAGCAGGGAGCTTGTTTCCCTGGAACACACTCTTGCGGCTTCCTGTGACAACAGCAGGGCTGTCCTACCAGACTACATTTCCCGGCATGCCCTGCTGGCTTCCCACTGGGTGGGGATATCTGGGACTGCTGCCATCTAGCGTGCTGGGGAAATAACAGTTCCCTAGCGATCTCTCTGCTTCTATTTATCTATACTAATAAAAGGCAAAGCCCTCATTGACTGACTGACTGACTGACTGACTGACTGACTGACTGACTGACTGACTGACTGACTGACTGACTGACTCACTCACTCATTACTAATTCTCCAACTTCCCGTGTAGGTAGAAGGCTGAAATTTGGCAGGCTCATTCCTTACAGCTTACTTACAAAAGTTAGGCAGGTTTCATTTCAAAATTCTATGCGTAACGGTCATAACTGGAACCTACTTTCATCCATATACTGTCATAGCCTGCAGCTCGGTTGCCGTGTGAGGCGGAGTTGCGTCTTGCATCATCACGCCTCCCACGTAATTGAGTGTCTGCCCATATAAGGTAAATATTCGCGGTTGAAGGACTGTGCTTGGCATATTCATAAGGGCAGCTACTGCGGAAACCCTCCCTCAGCGAAAGTGCGAGAGAAACTTTTAAGTGCCAGGACTGAGCTAAAATTAAATAAAGCCGTGGACATCGCAAGATCGTACAAGATATTCGCGAGATACCAGTTTAATGAGAAGACGCAGGGTATAAAGCCTCGATGCTAAAGACCTGGCGAAGTTATGCCTTCTCTGCTGGCCTAAAAAAATATCTGAATCACAATCTGATGTTAATTATATTTTGTCCATGAATACTTATTAAATAATTCCAAATAGTCTGTCCGCTTCCTTTCATATCTTTTCCGATGGTTGTGCTGCTTCCAGACATGTATTTTCATATTAAAGCATTTAACCAATCACATTTCAGCCATCATTTGTTGCCAGGCAGAGAGGCCTTCACAATCCGTTCTGCAGGCCCTCTAACACAGAATAAATGTTGATTAACCTGTTGCTTCAACCAGTCAGATTTTGAGTTGGTGTCAGTAGGGCCCTCTAACAGGCGTACGGCAACATCACTGTATTCAGACCCATTGATTGGATAGAAGCCGATATGAGGAACTCTACGAGGCCACTGAACGCACGCAGGCGCCCGAGCAAGATCTCACGCACTACCGCCAACTCCATGGCAGGATTCTGGACAATATTATTTGCCAGACACAGGCCAGATTTCAAGACCACGAAAATCTGATGTTTGTCTCGCTTCTCGACCCCCAGCAGTTTCAGGACTACAAGAATAATTTCCCGCATGCAGCCTTCTCCAGTTTAACACAAGAGCCACGGAGCAGTTTTTGATGTCTCGACTAAAAACAGAACTGACTGTAATGTATGCCATGGATGATTTTGCAGGAAAATCTCCCACTGATCTCCTTGACTTCCTTCATCAGAAAAATCTGAATGAGAGCATGGGGCAGCTGTTCACATTGGTATATTTGGCGGTGACCATTCCCGTGTACACTGCTTCTCTTGAGTGGGCATTTTCCGCCCTAAAGCGAATTAAAACTCATGCCAGAAATACGACAGGGCAGGTTCGACTTTCAGCATTAGCTTCGATGGCGATAGAAAGGGACTTTTTGATGGAACTGAAGCGCACGGATAATCTGTACAACAGAGTAATTGAACTGTTTTTGAGGAAAGAGAGGAGGATGGATTTTGTTTACAAATAATCCGAATTTTTGGTGAGTAAAATGTTGCGATTTTCCTAAATAATATTGCAAGTTTATGAGTTATTATTGATGTTTTTATGTGTGTCGCGGCTGTAGCTGCAGTAGAAAGGAACTTGTTCACCCCTGGTTTGTCTATTCAATAAAGGCATTTATTGTGGCTACAGGAGTTATCTATCTGCGATGCAGCGGCTCTTTATACTGTATTTCTGCATATTAAGATGGTTTTTATAACCATAAATTAGTTTTGAGGGTGGGTTGATTGAGAGGGAGCACTACTGAAGGCCTAGGTGTGAGATGCACGGTCCGCCACTGGACCAGATGATACGTAAATTTGATGAACATTACAACCCGAAAATAAACAAAACTGTAGAGAGGTTCAGATTATACTTCTCCCAGTGCGTCTCTCTAAATCCTCCGTGCACATTTTCGTAAGGCTTAGCAATCTTATTGTTACACCTTCTAAGTGCACCGAACTGTTCTTATTACAAGGTCTTCCTTGCTTTACCGCTGGCTGCTTCTTTCCATTCATCTTCCTAGCTCTTTATTTAAACAGTTTTCCTTCTCACTTTTCCACTCCTTCCCTGTCTTCTCCCTTTTCGTTCAAAATACGCGCCTCCTTGCCTTTTTACAGTCAGCTCCCCTTACGTCACACCATGGTACGTTTAGCACAAGTTAATACCGGGAATGCCTGTTAAACATCTTACATTCACGAGTAGCGATTTGTGTAGTGAACACTTCGATGAATGAAACCTGTTATCTTTGCAATGGTTGACAAACACGGAATGTAACTTGAACACAACACATCCTACAAATGTGAACCTGATTGAAAGAAATAATGATAATCAAATCATTCATGACAGCAACACCCATAACAGTGACAATACAATTACATTGACAATCAGGTTATGTTTTTTTTTTAAATGTTTCCTTTTCTTTTTCATAACTTCTTTAACACACTACTTCTCCACTGCGAAGTGCGGGTATTTTGCTAGTGTATATATATATATTGTGGTGGACGACGACCGGCATCTCAAACTGGCCGGGAAGCCCCGAGAAGGAAAAGATAGGGGAAAGCAGCAACTTTTGGTCATTACCTCTCCCAAGACACTAGATGGCAGCTCCCCTGGAGTATACTGGTGCCCTGGATTCCCGCAGGGCATCCTGGGACTTGGAGTTTGGTGTCACAGCCCTTTTGGGTGCCGTGGATGCCGCCAGGGGGAGCTGTCGAAGAACCGGGGAAGTCGTACTTTCCCTATAGCCTGGAAGTACTAATGGATTACATGGACAGGAGCCCCAAAGTACTTTCGAGCTGACTAAAGAACTTGAGTTCTCCATCTGACCTGGAAGTACTGTCAAGTCACGTGGAAGGAATAACAGAAGCACTTCCGGGTCGGGCACTATATAAAGGACTGCTGAAGACCTAGCAGAGTTGGGAGGAGGTGGACAACGCTTGAATAATATTGTGCTTTATTGCTGAATTTATTATGGCTGTGCTGCTTTGGAGGCACCGTGTGAGAAGAAGAAATAATAAAATACTTCTTGGTGCTTTTAACCAGTGTCCAGAATGTCTGTCTGTTGGGTTTAAAAGGGGCAACCATCAATGTACAATATATATATTCACAGCTTTGAGTCCAAAACAAAACTGATTGAAAAAAGATGGCGGCTTTAAATCCTGAGACAGAGAGTGATGTGTTCTGGTCTGGAAGTGATGTCTTATGTGTCACTGAAATATATAAATACAAGAATGCAAAAGTTTAGCTTTAACACACACAATCCATTGGAACAGAATATGAAATGAAACTTAACTGTTTTGTTCACGGTGGCATGGTGGCGTAGTGGGTAGTAGGAGACCCAGGTTTGCTTCCTAACTTTCCTCCGGGTACTCTGGATTCCTCCCACAGTCCAAATACATGCAGGTTAGGTGCATTGGCGATTCTAAATTGTCCCTAGTGTGTGCTTGGTGTATGGGTGTGTGTGCCCTGCGGTGGGCTGGCGCCCTGCCCTGGGTTTGTTTCCTGCCTTGCGCCCTGTGTTGGCTGGGATTGGCTTAAGCAGACCCCCGTGACCCTGTAGTTAGGATATAGAAGAATGCATGATGGATGGATGGATGTGGATCACACCACATTATTCTCTCAATAAATTTCTTGTTTCAAACACCGATAGCTGAAATACAAATCACCCTTTTAAAAATCACATGTGATGTAAACTTAAGAGACAAAACAGTATTTTTGATCAAATGACTGAATACTGCTGACCCACAGTTGTGTGAGATGATCATCTTATACCTCGTTGAACCTTCACTCCACTCCCAACTCCACTCCCAATTTTCACATCTGATAATTTGATACAAAGAGTAGTGAGTTACTGTTAATAAAGACAGAATTTTATTTTATTTCCCCAGGGGGAAATGTGGCTTTTTACATAAGCTCTATAAATAAACAAATACAGTTAGGTCCATAAATATTTGGACAGAGACAACTTTTTTCTAATTTTGGTTCTGTACATCACCACAATGAATTTTAAATGAAACCACTCAGATGCAGTTGATGTGCAGACTTTCAGCTTTAATTCAGTGGGTTGAACAAAACGATTGCATAAAAATGTGAGGCAACTAAAGCATTTTTAACACAATCCCTTCATTTCAGGGGCTCAAAAGTAATTGGACAATTGACTCAAAGGCTATTTCATGGGCAGGTGTGTTCAAGTCCGTCATTATGTCATTATCAATTAATCAGATAAAAGGTCTGGAGTTGATCTGAGGTGTGGTGCTTGCATGTGGAAGTTTTGCTGTGAACAGACAACATGCGGTCAAAGGAGCTCTCCATGCAGGTGAAAGAAGCCATCCTTAAGCTGCGAAAACAGAAAAACCCATCTGAGAAATTGCTACAATATTACGAGTGGCAAAATCTACAGTTTGGTACATCCTGAGAAAGAAAGCAAGCACTGGTGAACTCAGTAGCGCAAAAAGACCTGGACGTCCACGGAAGACAACAGTGGTGGATGATCGCAGAATCATTTCCATGGTGAAGAGAAACCCCTTCACAACAGCCAACCAAGTGCACGACCCTCTCCAGGGGTACGTGCATATCGATATCCAAGTCTACCATAAAGAGAAGACTGCATGAAAGTAAATACAGAGGGTGCACTGCAAGGTGCAAGCCACTCATAAGCCTCAAGAATAGAAAGGCTAGATTGGATTTTGCTAAAGAACATCTAAAAAAGCCAGCACAGTTCTGGAAAACATTCTTTGGACAGATGAAACCAAGATCAACCTCTACCAGAATGATGGCAAGAAAAAAGTATGGAGAAGGCGTGGAACAGCTCATTATCCAAAGCATACCACATCATCTGTAAAACACGGTGGAGGCAGTGTGATGGCTTGGGCGTGCATGGCTGCCAGTGGCACTGGGACACTAGTGTTTATTGATGATGTGACACAGGACAGAAGCAGCAGAATGAATTCTGAGGTGTTCAGAGACATACTGTCTGCTCAAATCCAGCTAAATGCAGTCAAATTGATTGGGCGGTGTTTCATGATACAGATGGACAATGACCCAAAACATACAGCCAAAGCAACCCAGGAGTTTATTAAAGCAAAGAAGTGGAAAATTCTTGAATGGCCAAGTCAGTCACCTGATCTTAACCCAACTGAGCAGGCATTTCACTTGTTGAAGACTAAACTTCAGACAGAAAGGCCCACAAACAAACAGCAACTGAAAGTAAAGCCGCTGCAGTAAAGGCCTGGCAGAGCATTAAAAAGGAGGAAACCCAGCATCTGGTGATGTCCATGAGTTCAAGACTTCAGGCTGTCATTGCCAGCAAAGGGTTTTCAACCAAGTATTAGAAATGAACATTTTATTTCCAGTTATTTAATTTGTCCAATTACTTTTGAGCCCCTGAAATGAAGGGATTGTGTTAAAAAATACTTTAGTTGCCTCACATTTTTATTCAATCTTTTTGTTCAACCCACTGAATTAAAGCTGAAAGTCTGCACTTCAACTGAATCTGAGTTGTTTCATTTAAAATTCATTGTGGTAATGTACAGAACCAAAATTAGAAAAAAGTTGTCTCTGTCCAAATATTTATGGACCTAACTGTACATAAATAGATAAATCAATAGATAAATAAATATGCACAAATACTTTGGACTAGACACACTCCAGAATGAGTATAAAACAAGACAAATTCAAAAAGAAGAAAAGTTCTGACTTGGCTGTCCCAGTCCTAGTGAGGTGTTATACAAGTATATTGCTGTTAGTGTAAAAGAGTCTCTCCTAGTGTTTCTTCACACACTTCTGCTGAATAATACATTGGTTGAAAGTCCTCCATGTTGGTGTGTCACAGAGAGGATGGGCGGCATTGCTCATAATGGCACTCAGTTTTGTTTCAAGTTTTCCTTCACTACGACCTCCAGGTGATCCAGAGTGTGTCCTATAACTGAGTTTGCACACTTAATTAATTAATCAGCTTCTTTGTTGTTTTAATTAGTTTGTTTTAATTAATTAGCTTGTTGTAATTAACTTGTTAATTTGGTGGGCCTCTCTTGAAGTGATGTTTCTGTTTCAGGTGTTTGTTTTTTTATATTATCATACATAGTGCAAGAAGTTACTGTTTATTGTATGCATGAGTCTCCATTTGAGGTTAAAACGTCTGACTTGGAGGTCACAGTCACAGTGAAGCAATATGCAAATGACAAACTTTTATTATCCAATGAATGCAAGGTCTATACACTGGTACTGTGAGTGCTGTGCAGAGTAGAGGTAGAACCTCTGTGTTCTTCCCAGTTAATTCTGGGGTTCTTCAGGGGTGTGTTTTTGCTCCTACTCTGTTCAATGCTTGCATGGACTGGGTGTTGGGCAAGGTCGTGGGGTCCAGCGGCTGTGGGGCATCTGTTGGTGAAGAAAGATCCACGGATCTTGACTTTGCTGGCGATGCTGTGATCTTCGCTGAGTCAATGGAGGCTCTGATCGGGGCGCTTGAGAGACTGAGTGAGGAGTCTGAGTGTCTGGGCTTGCAAGTGTCCTGGATAAAAACCAAGATCCAGGCCTTTAATGACCTCTTGGGCACAGCCATCAGCAGTGTGTCTATTTGCGGAGAGAGTGTTGACCTTGTTGAGAGGTTTACTTACCTTGGCAGTGACATTCATGTCTCTGGTGACTCTTCCTATGAAGTCAGTAGCCGGATTGGGAGAGCATGAGGGGTCATGAGGTCGCTGGAAAAGGGACGAAGGTCCAAGTCTTTAGAGCTGGTGCTTCCTGTCTTGCTATATGGTTGCGAGACATGGACTCTATCCAGTGACCTGAGATGAAGATTGGACTCCTTTGGTACTGTGTCTCTCCAGAATACCCTTGGATACCATTGGTTTAACTTTGTGTTGAATGAGCAGTTGCTCATGGAGTCCCGAATGAGGCACATTACCTGCATTGTGAGGGAGCGTCAGTTACGACACTACGGCCATGTGGCGCAATTCCCCGAGGGTGATCTGGCTGATAAGATCCTCATTCTTGGGGACCCAAGTGGCTGGACCAGGCCAAGAGGTCACCCACGTAACACCTGGCTGTGGCAGATAGAGGGTCATTTCCAGAAGGTGGGACTGGACCGCATTTTTGCTTGGGGGGTTGCCAACTGGGACCCGGAGTTGTTTCATCGTGTAGTGGGTGCGGCAACGCACTGTAACAGTGCATGCTCCCCAACTTGACTTGAATGCAGGGCATCTGTTTTCCTGGTTATGGATTACTGTTTTAACGTGGCAGGAGAAGAATCGAATGTGAGGAGTAGAATCATCTGAAGAACAAAAGGTGGGATTTGCTGATTTTTAATGCAAGTTTCAATGTAAGCCAATTTGAGAGACTCTGCTGCATTTCAGAATTAGGAATTCTTAAATTCCAAGCACTGGAACCTCAAATTATTAATCCCTTTATGCCATAGATAGACAAGCTGCTGTGTGATGAAGACCTGTTCTGGGTCCAAACTGGTGACCCGAAGGTCTGAGAATTCATTCTTGAAGTCTTAGCTCACTGTATTTGATAAAACTTGTGTTCATTTTGCTCACTCACTGACTACAGTGGCATATGGAGGGCATGGAAGTTCATATTGTTTATCCATTTGATTTTTTTAAAATACACTTAATCTGGACTAAATTATGAGTCAGACCCCATGTGGCTTTGATGTGTGATAAATAAATCCCTCCTAAACACATCTACTTTGAATTTTCTGTGTAAAAAAAGTACAAGCTTCCAGTCTTTTTCACAGATTCTTTAGGAGATGGATCAAAGTAAGTACCGTATATAAGAAATTCCTGCTTGTTACTTGAGATTCAACTTTCTTTATCAAATAATTCTATCTTTTATGAAAATCCCATTTTTCTGGTTTTATTTGAGTGCAGTTCTTCTGAGTTTGTACCAGCAGGTAATTTAACTTACATTCCTACCAAAGATATTTCTGTCAACTAAATAAAAATTACTTATATTTTAAATTTAAATAGAAATTGAACATATACGAGAGTTCATAATACTCACACAGCACTAAGTGCACGTAAGAGAGGAAGTCATCTGTTTTAACAAGCAGCGTATTGCACTGATAATAAATAGCCTGCCCATTTAATTATTTAGGAATGGATAGATAAATTAAGATTTTGTACAAATAATGTTTTTCATTTTTCTTCCTCGATGGATTCTGGCACCCCCAGCAACAGCTGCTCGCACCCCAAAGGATATATATATATATGTGTGTGTATATATGTGGAGACATCTTCCCCGTGCCACATAGCCCAAACACAGTCCTAAAGCACAATAAACACAACCAACAATCCGTCTTCTCTTCCACCACTCCTCCTCAAGCTTAGTCCTCCTCGTCCTGACCCTGGCTCCTTGAGTGGTGGTGGCTGGCCCTTTTTATAACCCACCAGGAAGTGTTCCAGGTGCTTGACCACCTGGTCCTAATTGCACTTCCTGGTGGGGCTGAAGATTCGTCCAACCAGGTTGCTGAGTCCATGCAGCTCCCCGTAGCAGCCATCCGAGACCCCAACCTGGCTGTGGAGGACTCCATCTCCCATGGAGCCCTGCGGGTGGTTGGGGAATCACCGTCAGCCATGGAGGCTGTCACCAAGCGTCCGGGGGAGGTACTGGACTGCTCATGGTGGCTACCCCGGAACATAAGCAGCAGGGGCGTCCCTGCCGGGCATGGGACCCAGCTGTCCTTCACAATATCTATACTAATAAAAGGCAAAGCCCTCACTCACTAACTGACACTAATTCTCCAACTTGCCGTGTAGGTAGAAGGCTGACATTTGGCAGGCTCATTCCTTACAGCTTACTCACAAAAGCTGGGCAGGTTTCATTCCGACATTCTATGCATAATGGTCATAACTGGAAGCTATTTCTCTCCATTTACTGTAATGGAGTTGAGCTCGAAAGCCGTGGGGGCGGAGTTTCGTGTGACATCATCATGCCTCCCACGTAATCACGCAGTACGTAGAAAACCAGGAAGACCTCCAAAAAACGCTGAAGAAAACATGTATTATATAATTGAGAAGGCAGCGAAACAATTAGAAGCGAGCGAGTGACATATAAAAGCATATTCAGCGGCTCACGTGAACTGACGCAGTGCGCAGACAAAAAGCAACAGTTGCAAAGACTGCTGAACAAAAACCGAATTACAGAATTGAGAAGGCAGCAAAAAAATATGAAGCGTCTGATACATACAAGCATATTCATAAGTGCAGCTACTGCGGAAACAAAGCACACGGTGGAAAAAGTCAATGTCCCGCTAAAGGAAGACAGTGTAAAAAACCCGTGCATGCAGTGTGTCAGGTCTCAGATAAAGAGGAAGACGAGCTGTTTATTGATGCAGTAAGAAATGAATCGATGAATGAAACCTGTCATCTTTACAACGATTGACAAACACGGAATGTAACTTGAACACAACACATCCTACAAATACGAACCTGATTGAAAGAAATAATGATAATCAAATCCTTGATGACAGCAACACTCATAACACTCTGTTACTGTATATTGACAATCATGTTACGTTATTTTTAAAATGTTCCCTTTTCTTTTTCATAACTTCATAAGCGCGGGTATATATATAAAAATGTATATATATACCCCGATCTACATACGGTCAAATAGACAAACCATAGATCGTCTCTCAAGAATTGCAGCCGTACCTCAACTCATGTGCGATATCCTAACCACACGCCGTGGCGCAATAGTAGCGCCTCTAGTGGCGACGTCCGAGGTTCGATTCCCGAGAGGGGATGCACTGAGTATGTACGCACGCTTCCCGATTCATTTTAGCCTCACATCCCCTTGGTTTGAGACGTATAAAAAATATGCGGTTAACGCAGAAAGACAGATCACCAATTGAAGCTTTATGAATAATGGATACTTTATTCGCCATCAATGATTGCATGCAGGCAAAACCACAATAGCACGCGGGCTCGATGTACTGTAGTGCACGTCAACTCGATCTGAATTGCGCGATCACATTCGAAAAATTATATCTTTTCAAGTTCTATTTAGTCCATATGCTTCAAACTCAAGGCCCAGGCCACATCCGCCCGGCGTAATTATATCCGCCCGGAGATCATTTTATATACTGTATTATTGTTATTAATGACCCGGGGATATGAAGCACTGGTAACACAATAAACTACAGATCCCATAATGCACCGCTTCAGCTGCCTTGCCGAACACTTACCGCGTTAATCAAGTCTAGCTTATGATGCTGCAAGTTATTGCAAACCTAGCCCACACGATGCCGAAGACAAAAGGTGATTCTGAAAATAGAGCCTTTTAAAACTGATGGGAGGCTGAGTATATGTTTACTGAACCCGTGTGTCTCATTTGTGGAGCTAATGTGGCTGGAATTACAGAATTTAATCTAAGACGACACTATGAGACAAAACATCAGGATAACCTGAAAGACCTGAATGCAATGCAGAAGATACAGAAAGCAGAAGAGTTAAAGAAGAATCTGGATGGGCTACAACAGCAGAAGACCCCACCGGGTACCACTCATCTCCACTATGAATAGGAAAATGAGGCTACAATTTGCACAAACTCACCAAAATTGGACAGTTGAGGACTGGAAAAATGTTGCCTGGTCTGATGAATCTTGATTTCTGTTGAGACATTCAAATGGTAGAGTCAGAATTTGGCGTAAACAGAATGAGAACATGGATCCATCATGCCTTGTTGCCACTGTGCAGGCTGGTGGTGGTGGTGTAATGGTGTGGGAGATGTTTTCTTGGCACACTTTAGGCCCCTTAGTGCCGATTTGGCATCGTTTAAATGCCACGGGCTACCTGAGCATTGTTTCTGACCATTTCCATCCCTTCATGACCACCATGTACCCATATTCTGATGGCTACTTCCAGCAGGATAATGCACCATGTCACAAAGCTCAAATCATTTCAAATTGGTTTCGTGAACATGACAATGAGTTCACTGTACTAAAATGGCCCCCACAGTCACCAGATCTCAACCCAAAAGAGCATCTTTGGGATGGGGTGGAACGGGAGCTTCGTGCCCTGGATGTGCATCCCACAAATCTCCATCAACTGCAAGATGCTATCCTATCAATATGGGCCAACATTTCTAAAGAATGCTTTCAGCACCTTGTTGAATCAATGCCACGTAGAATTAAGGCAGTTCTGAAGGCGAAAGGGGGTCAAACAGCGTATTAGTATGGTGCTCCTAATAATCCTTTAGTTGAGTGTATATATATGTGTATACAGTATGTAGATATGTATGTATATGTAGATATGTATGTATATGTAGATATGTATATATGTACAGTATATGTGTATATGTATGTTTATATATGTGTGTGTGTATATATATATATGTGTGTATGTTTGTATGTGTGTATATATATATGTATGTATATGTATGTGTGTAGATCTGTATATATATGTGGGTGTATGTGCATATATATATATGTATGTATATATACTCAGCAAAAAAAGAAACGTCCCTTTTTCAGGACTGTGTATTTCAACAATAATGTTTTAAAAATCCAAATAACTTTACAGATCTTCATTGTAAAGGGTTTAAACAATGTTTTCCATGCATGTTCAATTAACCATAATCAATTAATTAACATGCACCTGTGGAATGGTCGTTAAGACCTTAACAGCTTACAGAAAGTAGGCATTTAAGGTCACAGTTCTAAAAACGCAGGACACTAAAGAGACTTGTCTACCGACTGTGAAAAACACCCAAAGAAAGATGCCCAGGGTCCCTGCTCATCTGCATGAACGTGCATTAGGCATGCTGCAGGGAGGCATGAGGACTGCTGATGTGGCTAGGGCAATAAATTGCCATGTCCGCACTGTGAGATGCCTAAGACAGCGCTACAGGGAGACAGGAAGGACAGCTGATCATCCTTGCAGTGGAAGAGCCCGGTTCTCAATCCCATTGAGCACGTCTGAGACAGGGGTGAGGGCTAGGGCCATTCCCCCCAGAAATGTCCAGTGCCTTGGTGGAAGAGTGGGGTAACATCTCACAGCAAGAACGGACAAATCTGGTCCAGTCCATGAGGAGGAGATGCACTGCAGTACTTCAAGCAGCTGGTGGCCACACCAGATACTGACTGGTGCTTTTGATTTTGAGCCTCCCTTCATTCAGGGACACATTGTGAAACATTTTTAGTTTATGTCTTATGGTGTTGACTCTTTTAGTGTTCATACAAATATTTACACATTAAGTTTACTGAAAGTAAAAACAGTTGAAAGTCAGAGGACGTTTCTTTTTTGCTGAGTATATATATATATATGTGTGTGTATATGTATATATATGTTTATATGTGTGTGTGTGTGTGTATATATATTATATATATATGACAGCAACACTCATAACAGTGACAAAGCAATTACACTGACAATCATGTTACGTTATTTTCAAAATGTTTCCCTTTCTTTTTCATTACTTCTTTAACACACTACTTCTCCACTGCAAAGCACGGGTATTTTGCTAGTATATAGATATAAAGGTTCCTAGGATTTTGTACCCTTGAACATGCCACATAAAGTTGTCCATGTGAGAAACAGGCCGTGTCCAAATTGATTCTAGCAATTTTCAATGATTGTGCAAACATTCTGAGTGTCAAGTGGATGATAACAGACATACAAACCAAATCTCCAATTAGTCTTTTCCAATTGAAATTCCTTCACAATCAATAATGTTAAATATTTTACCTATATAAATAAATATTATAAGTTAAATATCATAGCTATATTTGTTTTATACTTTACCTTTTATTTTGATAAGTTAATTAAATTAGATTTTTGATTATGAATGTATTAAAAAAAATCCTATTTCTTTTTTACGAAAAAATTGTAACACAAACATGTTAGCTACGATGTTGGGAAACAAATGACATTTAGTTCATCAATGAATAATTCTGCATTAGATTAGGCCATCAGGTGTGAATTCCTGTCTACACACACCCTCACCATGTTTCTTCACTACAGTATCTCTAATTTACAGTTTTCACTCCTTAGCCCTTCACACATTTGAGACACTTCTGAATTCTCCACATTATGGATACCCAAGTCTGCACTGGCTCGCCAAAATTGGACAATAGAAGGTTGCAAAAACATTGCCTGCTCTGATAAGTCTCAATTTCTGCTGTTGCATTTGAATGGTTGGGTCAGAATTTGGCATCAACAACATGAAAGCATGGATCCATCCTACCTTGTATCAACGATTAAGGCTGCTGGTGGTGGTTAAATGGTGTGAGAGATATTTTCTTTGGTCCTCTTAGTACCAACTGAGGGTCATTTAAATGCCTACCTGTGTATTGTTGCTGACCATGTCCAACTTCTGAAAACTATCCATCCATCCATTATTCAACCCGTTATATCCTAACTACAGGGTCTGCTGGAGCCATTCCAAGCCAACACAGGGCGCAAGGCAGGAAACAAACCACAGCCAGGGCGCCAGCCCACCGCAGGGTGCACCCACACCCACACACCAAGCACAGATTAAGGACAATTTTGAATCGCCAATGCACCCAACCTGCATGTCTGTGGACTGTGGGAGGAAACCGAAGCACCCGAAGGAAACCCACGCAGACACGCGGAGAACATGCCAGCGAACCCAGATTTCCTAACTGCAAGGCAGCAGCGCTACCACAGCGCCACCCTGCCGCCCTTCTGAGAACTACTTATGTTACAAAGCTCAAATCATCTCCAACATGACAATGAGTTCGCTGTACACAAATTGCCTCCACAGTCACCTGATCTCAATCTAATACAGCACCTTCAGGATTTGGAGAGAAGGAGATTCGCATCATGGATGTGCAGCCGACAAATCTGCAGCAAATGCGCTATGCTATCATGTCACTATGGACCAGAAACCCTGAGGACTGTTTCCAGCACATTGCTGAATCTATGCCACGAAGTTCTGAAGGCAAAAGGCGATCCAACCCGGTACTAGCAATGTGTACCTAATAAATGTGTACTTACAGACAAATGGTGTGTGTGAAAACAAATATGCCACGGGTTAAAAAGAGACATTAGCAGATTCTGTCGCCTTGAATGACATCATATAGCACTCAGCCACAGTATTGCGGGTTTATAGTGGCTTTTATTTTGATACATTTTGATGTGCTCAGTACCGGAAGCAGTACTTTTGAGTTTCTAACTTTTGCTGGTTGGCTTTCACTTTAGCGGTTAACGGTATGTTGTTGCGTGTTTACAAGCGATGAAGGAGAACAGACAAGTGTAAAAAGGCCCTGATCACCGACACGCAGAGGGGTAAGTGATCAGGGTTTGGAGACGATACCTTATGGACGCGTGAGTTTTTATTCCTTCCACTCAGAGTTACTGCAAGCGACTTGAATGAGAGGTGAAGAGCAGCGCTTCTGTGTTTATCAACCTTCGCCCTGACTTTTCTCGAGTGGAACCTCTTTTGGTCAGTGTATCTTTGCCATTGTTTGGTATCAGCAGTCCACTTCACATTATCGATTCCCGTTTTTGTTTCAAACCGCCCAGGCACACCGCCGCTAATTCATTCATTCGTTCATTTCTCTTTTTTTCCGCTGGTCGTGTCCTTCTCGAATTGCTGAAGTTGTGGAGGCGGCGATTCCGCATACATGCTTTCCGAATTTTCATTTGTCCCTCTAATCCAAGGTGTCCAGTTAAAAGACGATTTGGTTACCGGCCAGTTGTTGAGGCGTCAGTTGGGCTGTAGGTTTCTGATCAGCAAAAGAGAAAAACGAGCTGAACCGACTGAAGTCTGTGACAGTAGATAAGAGTCAGCGTGGATACGAGCTCAATTACGAATAAAAATGTATAATGAGACATAATTCTAGTGCCCGCACTGTTACTGTTCTGTTAGCTTTCTTGTAGTTGTAGTTGAAGGGTTAATAGCGAAGTTTGGACATCATCATGTACTCGTGCATTTATGAAGTAACGCCGCCTAAAATTCTGAAACTTGCTAAAACCAATTTAGACAGCATACATTTCCAAACATGCAAGACTGGCACGTGAAATAATTATGCCTTTGGCAAGATATATTTTTGCCACCCGTTTGCACCCCCCAATAAACAACAGACTCTACCCCCATTATCTTTACTAGGAACGAGACGCAACACGGGCTTCGTGACACTGTACATTCTCTGAAAAATATATAAAAGTGAAGGTTCGTGATACAGTTTGCAGTATCGTATGTGCATGTTCATCTATAGACCTGGCTGAAAGATGGTTATCCACTGAAAACACCATTTACAGACATTTGGACATGAACCCAGCATATGCAGGCTGGACAAGAATAACATGCAAATCATAAATAAGACTTTATGATTAACACCCTCCGATCCTCACCATATCAATCCCATCTCCCTCATCCATCTATCCTCCCTCTTTTATCTGCTATATATTGCCTTGGATTCCAGGTAAGTCTAATCATTTTCCTCTGATGATGATTCCTGGAAGGAGTCAAAAGCTTAGGAATAAAAACAATTTTAAGATATGTGATTCATTGTCAAGGGTGGCATGGTGGTGCAGTGGTAGTGCTTTTTGCCTCGCAGTTGGGAGACATGGGTTCGCTTCCTGGGTCCTCCCTGCATGGAGTTTGCATGTTCTCCCCGTGTCTGCGTGGGGTTCCTCCCACAATCCAAAGACATGCAGGTTAGGTGCAATGGCGATCCTAAATTGACCGTAGTGTGTGTTTGGTGTGTGGGTGTGTGTGCCGTGCAGTGCGATGGCGCCCTACCGGGGCCGGCTGTACGCTGGGGCAAGCGGGGGCAGTGCCCCCTTAAATCAAACTTTTAGAAGTTGAGAAAGAAAATAATAGATTGCCCACAAACTGAATATGGAAAAAATGTACTACAGTAGCTGAAAAATCCACTGGAAAAGGCATAAATGAGATGATTGGTTTCACCTCTTATTCGCTCTTTCCCTCCGTGCTTTGTTTGTGTGTGCAGCTCACACAGTACTCCGTAAAGATCCCCCACTCACCCTCCCCCCAGCTAAACATCCAATCACTTAGTATGCAAATGACTCGGTGTCAGGTTTCTCAGTAGGCAGGGCAGAGCAAAATGAGCTGCGCAGCAGCGGGAGGCTTTGAGGAAGCAGCAAATCTCTGTCGTCAACATCATAGCGAGTGCGACTCGTGATATAATTATGGCGTTATTTCAGTGCCACTATTCTGAGCGCACGTAAAAAAATATTGCAAGTGCAAGTGTTGCATTTTGAGGAGAAATTTATTTTGAGCGTACAAAAGCTGAATTTGAGTGAACAAAATTCATTGCTGCGTGCAAAAAATGTATTTCAGTGTTTGCACTTATCCATATACACACACACAATAGCACCCCTCTCGCTCAGTTTTTTCATTTGCGCTTGCTCGCAATGTGTTGCTTGCGCTCACAACATTCTCTGCTGCAAGCGCTCAACTCTCTGTACACAGTTATAAGTGTGCCACAAAACCAACCAATCACAGACTTGGTTTCAAAAATTCTGATTGGCTCTTACGGTCTCCAATCAGCTCGCTAGCTGCTGCATTCCGGAAACAGTCCGAAATGTAGCTAAATCCAGCTAAACTCAATTAAACCCCAATTTGCGGATAATATCTTTAATTATTTTATTTTAAAATATATTATTTGTTAAGACTATCGTTGGTGTAGTATAATGTAGTTGCATTATACAACCATGCCAACTGACTCTCCAAATTATATTTGAGTAGCTCTCTTTTATGTCGTCGAATACTGAACAGCAGCTGATTGAAAACCGTAAGAGCCAATCAGAATTTTTGAAACCAAGTCTGTGATTGGTTGGTTTTGTGGCACACTTATAACGGTGTACAGAGAGTTGAGCGCTCGCAGCAGAGAATGTTGTGAGCGCAAGCAACACATTGCGAGCAAGCGCAAATGAAAAAACTGAGCGAGAGGAGGTGCTATTGTGTGTGTGTATATGGATAAGCGCAAACACTGAAATACATTTTTTGCACGCAGCAATGAATTTTGTTCACTCAAATTCAGCTTTTGTACGCTCAAAATAAATTTCTTCAAAATGCAACACTTGCACTTGCAATCTTTTTACGCGCCAATATTTTTTACGTAGTGCTCAGAATAGTGGCACTGAAATAACGCCATATATAATTAACAACAACTAAAAAATATATCTATATTTGTACAGTTAATGGGGGACTAGTCCATTGTACTCACAGTTTCAGTCTGGTAGAGAAGTGTTTCTTTTTCTTTTCCTCAGGCACCACTGTGTCTGCTGCATAGAGCCGACTCGAGGACCTGTGTCTGTCTGTCAGACCCCAACACAAAGCCCCGCTCCAGCTTTCAACTCTGCACTCAACAGTTTTCTCGTTTCATATACTGATGTAATCCCAGCGATTTTATTAAAGATTACAGTAATCCCTCGCTATATCGCGGTTTCACTCTATCGCGGATTTTAAATGTAAGCATATCTAAATATATATCATGGACTTTTCGCTGGTTCGCCGCTTTCTGCGGACAATGGGTCTTTTAATTTAGGTTACATGCTTCCTCAGTTTGATTGCCCAGTTGATTTCATACAAGGGATGCTATTGGCGGTTGGCTTAAAAGCTACCCAATCAGAGCATGTATTAATATTAATTAATAGCATATTACAGCATATTAACTAAAACTCCTCAATGCTATAAGATATGCTTCCCGCGCTGTGCTTGTTTGCTTCTCTCTATCTTTCTCACTCTCTCTGCCTGACGGAGGGGGTGTGAGCAGAGGGGCTGTTTGCACAGAGGACACGGACGCTCCTCTACAAAATGCCGCTTTATCGCGGTGCTTCTGTATACTTAAAAGCATGTATTGATTTTTTGATTGTTTGCTTTTCTTTCGCAGCTCTCTGACATTTTCTGCTCTGACGCGCTCCTTTAAAGATAAGATATATTTGCTTTCTTTTAATTGTGAGAAAGAACTGTCATCTCTGTCTTGTAATGGAGCACAGTTTAAACGTTTGACTAAAGGGTGTTATTTCATGTCCAGAGGGCTTTAATAATGTTAACAGTGTGGGAGAGTTTATAAGGGCTTAAAATATATAAAAATAACCATACAAACATATGGTTTCTACTTCGCGGATTTTCACCTATCGCGGTGGGGGGTGGGGTTGGGGGGTCTGGAACGCAACCCGCGCGATCGAGGAGGGATTACTGTATTCACTTTCCACCCAGCTTCCAGCAGCTCACAAAGGGAAAGTTAATGCTGTGAGATGCATCCTTTTTTCCAAGCTTTTAAAAAGTGTGGCGCTGCCCCTGCCTGTACCAATAGCAGTAGCAATGATGCTGCTGCTGGCACATCAGAGACATCAGCTGGCATGTCTACTCCTGTGGCATCAACAGGCACTGGTTCTCCTGTACCTCTGCCAACAATTGCTGCCCCAAAGCAACCCGCTTAGCTACCCAGTGACTTAAATGGCAATACACCATAGTAGTACATATAGATAGCAAGTGTCAAAAGAGGTGTGAATTTGATTGATGACTTTAAGCCCCGCCCCCAAATATGATGAATGACATTAAGCCCCGCCCCAAAATATGATTTATGAAATATGAAAATATGAAATATAAAAATATGATTTATGCAAATATGAAAATATAATTTATGTAAATATGAAACTATAAAAGTATGAAGATGTATTTATAAGCTATAAACTTAGGACACGTGGGTTTATTTTATAAACATTAGGTTCAAAATTAATATTGTGAAATTAAATACACACATGTCTTGCAGTCATAGCTATGTGTAAACTTTCTGAAAATATTCACAGACCCGCGCAAAGATATAAACTCACGGCCACATTTTATAAGCACTAGATTCAAAACTAATATTATAAAATTAAATATACACTTATCCCGCGTGCAAAGCCACGCATATGTACGACTACATAAAAACGCTATAAAATATTCACACAACCGCTCTGAGTTATAAACTAATAGTAAGAAAATAAATATACTGTAATATCCCTTCCCAGACGGGCAAGTGGTAGTAAATTATCAAATAAAAGAACTAATCAATGGTTTATATTCACTTTCTTTTACTTCAACAAGCTGACAACCACAACGTAGTCAGGACAAAGAAAAACACCACTAAAAACCCTACTCCCATACAAGAAAATAAATATACAATTTTCTAAAAACGACACGGACTCTCTGCTCTAAGTTGTAAGATCACGATACAGCCCTAACTAAAAACGATTTTCACTCTCCCCTCTGAGTTATAAACTAATAGTAAGAAAATAAATATACAAATTTCTAAAAATGTTATAAGCTGCATTAGAATCAAAAGCAAGAAAATGCATAGCCACTCCTAATGCCTGAGCGGCTCTTTGTAAATTTCACCGGTTCAAAAAACTTAAGCTAAAAGACTTGTTTTTCAAATACGTACCTCCCATCGGAATGCGCCAAATATGATCGATCACGGCCTGTCTCTTAAATTTAATTACCAAGCCGTGACAAGCCAGGGCCTTTCTGATTACCGGCTGTTTTAGGCATCAGCCAGACGTTACAGCAATTAGGTCCCCACAGGGAGTCGGCGCCTTTCATGTTATCAATTAACAAAAGTCTTAATCTAATTTAATTAAACGTGTTCTATTTTTTATATCATAAAGTAAAATACTTATTCTCACCCCGAATCAAAGCGATTAAGAATATATACACTCCTTCTGATTTTTACTAAAATTCTTAACACCCCACTAAAAATAAATATACAATTTTCTAAAAATGATAGGGACTCTCTGCTCAAAGTTATAAGTTAACAACACGCATCTTTCCTGCACAGCCATAACTAAAATGATGTTCACCGCAGCCACCTCAAACCAAACTAAGATCACGACACAGCCATAACTAAAAGCGATTTTCACTCCCCCCTCTAAGTTATAAGTTCACGACAAGAGTCTTTATCTTTCCTGCACAGCCATAACTAAAATGATATTCACTCCCAGCCCCCTCAAACTAAGATATAACTAAAAACGCATATGTGTGACTTTCTAAAAAAATATTCACTCCTAAAGTTCTAAGTTATAAACTCACCATACACAGCCTCATTTTATAAACATTAAGAAATTAAATACAGTATATACATGTCTTGCCGTTATACTGTAGCTATGTGTAACCTTCTGAAAATATTCACAGACCCGCGGTAAGATATAAACTCACGACACACGACCTCATTTTATAAACACTTTTCATGCCTTTTAGTCAGCGTAGCTGTAACTGTTTTAAAAACTCTATAAAGTGAAATATTCACTTACCCGCAAGTGTGCCTCCTTTTATAAATCCGGGGAAATAAACTTTCTTTCACCGCCATGCGACCACATTTGGCCGTTAATTTTAAATGGGAACAAACTTTCTTTCACAGAACATGGTTATCTCTGGTGTTAAACTTCAGTTGATCAATAGCAAGAACCACGAAGCCCCCTGCAAGACGACCACATTTGACCGCCAATTTTAAACGCTTGGGAAACAAACTTTAGTGTTAAAATATTTATTGTAACAATTCATGCTTTTTATTTAATGAAATCGGAAAATCATACGATTATTAAACCAACCCCACACCATTCAAAGGGGTTTGAGAATATAAGTTGCCTTTAAAATTCATAAGACCCTGCTCTTTGTTAACTCATTAATCGGCTAAATGTCAAAGCCTTTTTACATACCTATGGTCTAAGAACAATATTATTAGACGAACTACTTCCTACTAACGATTCTCTCTTATATACCAAAATGCACAATGAACTTTAAAAGATCACGAGAAAAGTAAACCTCCGCGTTGAGCACAGCGGTTTCTCGCTGTCAATGGTACTTGATAAAAAGTTATTTATATGCCGAGTACAAACACAGCTCTTTCCGATACTGTACTTCAGCCGCTTTAATCGTGTAAATATCAAAATTGATCTAGTTTCATATGGTTTGCATGTATACCCTTTTACATCAACTTTAAAATACACGTGTCTACCTAAGAAACGATCTCTCGGTAAAACATAACGTTTACATGATTTAAGCCCTTTCCAATTGATATCATTCATATTCAACTTGATCCTATAATGCTGAAGTCACTAGAGGCATAAAGCGAAATGTTAAAACAAAAAATGTACAGAACGTGTGCACCCCAACTGTAAAGCCACGCCCTTTTCTACATTACCGTGACGTGTCTCTGTGTTGGTGTGGTCAGGCTTTAGGGAAATGCCCGCCTCATTGTTAGTAAATAACAATTTAACCCTAAATGCATTGTCATTTAGATTCAAGCTATTATCACTCCATCCTTTTGCTGGATTGTATGTTATGGTCACATTTTGGTGCCTAAGCTTTAACACTTTATTTACATTTAACCTTTCTTTAACATAGCATTTTCTGTCTCTAAGAAGATATGTCTTAAATGTTATGTTTAAAGTACACTATATTTTTGGTGGTAATTGTCATCTTATCCTGATAATATCTCTAATTAGCACAATTCTGGCAAACCACCGAATAGATCTGAGAGAATGCCATTTTCAGGTCAACAAGGTATTACAAAGTATTACAAATTATGGCCACTACAGATGTAGTAACACTTTCAAATGCTACAGGATCCTGGTTGTAATTTTTGCCATGCATTAAGGGAAGCCCACATTAAAAAAGTGTGGAATGTTAAAGAGATTAAACGAAAATTTGCAAAATGGCCCAGATTAAAATATGCATAAAATAACAATTTACCAATACAGCGGCCATTCTGCATTGATAACATTTAGCCAAAAAACAAATGATGGATTTATAAAATGTATCAGAGTCTCTCTTAAATCTTGTTGACTGTAAATATGTCAGTTTGTGCACTTTTACCATGTTGAGGAAAGTGAATTTTTTGAAGTCTAACCATGGGGGAAAGAAGGTAGCAGTACTGCCCCTATTTGTATAATGTTTACATGTTCTCTCTCTAGCCACAGGGGCTTTCTGCTGTTTTTTTACAAAAACATGTACATCTGGTTAATTACGAGCTCTAAATTGGCCCTGTTTCCTGCAATGCCAGGAGCCCTAAATATAGTAGGTGGCATGCCAGACCTTATGCCTGACGCTGGCCTTGGATTAATCATGTTCACAAATGAACGTATGTACTTAAAAGGTTGGGTCCTCCACATGTTGGTTATGTTTATGCAATGTAAGTCTGATTTAGAATAGTTTTCCCCAAAACTGCAGGAACAGGTTCTGATACCACATCCTGAAAATGTATGGATGGTTGTGGCTTATTCAAATGATCCTGATAAAGAAAACCCAAGCCACTGTTTATTAATACTGTTTTCATATTACACCCAGATTCAGTCTGAGCAAGCCTAAAATTTCCTTTCCCGGATTAATCAATCCGAGCTAAATGCGTACAACCTTGGTGTAAAGAAAATTTGATGCTAATCAGATGTTTTTGCCTTCTGCATTATGTAGCATGCCAAAAGTACCTGGGGAATCAGAAGTTCTAGTGTATCATGTAAAGTCAGGGAAAAATATAGAAAGCCCTGTCCCAAAGCTTTGTCACTGTGGGCCTCCACTAAACTATCTGCATTTACTGGAAATTTTGCTCTTCAAGCAGTCTGAGTTTTGTCAGGAGGAAGTTGGTGAGACACCCAGGATAAACAAATGAAAGCCATTGTACTTCCCGTTTGATTATCGTCATACAGCTTAAGGTGATAGCCACTGACCCCTTCAAAACAGTGAACCCACTTTTTCGTTCGGAGCACCGTCCACCCACGTCTACCATTTTGAATGTCAGCTCTTTAAAGGTAAACGTGTTTTCTACGATCCCAGTTGTCATGTCTCAGGACTGGAGAATGTCTTCAATAGTTGGGGATATAGTCAACCGCAGAAATGCGATCAAGGTCATTAAGATAGTAAGCCGTGTTATCCTCCAGGTGGCATTCATTGGAGCAACAGAAGGACTCTTGGAAACCTGGGTCAAACCCAGAGCCTCTTCACGAACCCCTTTGCTCTCAGCAGGACCAGTCAGTGCAAACAGCATCATAGGCGCTGTCAGGGTTGTGAATCTCAAATTTGAGGGTTGCCAGGGCTCTTATGATTCTTGTCAGGGAGTCAAGGGCTTGTACTCCATGCAGGCCTCCAAGTTAAAGCCACCATTGTGGATTATCTTCATATGCTTCACTATAGTGCTTTTTCCTGAATTGCTGGTGCCAAGGAGAAGAAGCTTGATCTCACGGCATTGCCGCTGACTCTCAGAGCGCAGGTGTCTGTCGATTCTGTGAGAATGCCGAGCGGCCTCCTTTTCCTCCGAGCTTTGACAACATCCCATGTTCATCCTGAGAGAGAGTTAGAGAAAGTATGCGTGAAGGAGGATGATGAAGCAGGGACACGTTTAGCTCTGCTGTAAGTGAGTAGACAGCCTTGATGACAGGTGCTGCTTCCCAGTCATATACAATGCATTGCTGCTGATGTCCTGTTCCTGACATACACACAACCGCCTTCCAACTTGCTCCTAGCACAAGGTTGCCAGACTGCAGAGCGGTCAGTTAGTGCTTCTTCTTTCGGCCAATATCATAGCATTTTCACATCCACCAAGCAAACTGGAGCACATTCCTGTTAATGGAATGATTTGCCTCTCCTCTGCTGTTCCACTGGGAACAGAAAATCCCTTCTCCCTCCACCTCTGCATGGTTACTTCATGTCCTCCGTTCCAAATGTAAGGTGCACACGCTTATCCAGCCGGTTTCTGCTCACCTGCACGAGAGGGAAGTGGCCGTTAGCACGGCAATCTTGTTGGTGTGGAGAGGTGAGAGACACTTGATGGAGGCAACTCACATGCATAACAACAGAGCAGGAAAATAATCTGTAAATCTTAAAAAACATTGCTGGCGCCTTTTAGATAGATTTGTGCGTGACATAAATAAATAATTAAAAGCCACACCACACGGCAGCTAGGCCTAGAAATACGACACTTGAATAACGGAAGTTCAGCGATGTTTTTCTTTTATACATATATTGAGTGCATTTCTTTTCAGAACCTAATGAAGCTAATTTCACAAATAGTCAATGAGTACAGTAACATACCCACCCCAGTCTGTGTATCAGATTAACGCTCTGGCACTACACCTCAAGAGATATGGCACCTCTATTTGTAGTTTACAATCCTACAGTTGTACCATTTTGAACGGGGTACTATGTAGACCAGCGGTGGAAAAGATACTCGGCAGAATGTTTGGTAAAATGATGTTACTGTCAAGTAGTACAGTTACTCCTGCTCAAAGCAATTCTGACGGCAATTTTGTCAAAGACAATATTTTTCTTACCCTTGCAAATCACATTCGTAACTGTAGTACTTGACCGCTCTGCAGTCTGGCAACCTTGTGCTAGGAGCAAGTTGGAAGGCCGTTGTGTGTATGTCAGGAACAGGACATCAGCAGCAATGCATTGTATATGACTGGGAAGCAGCACCTGTCATCAAGGCTGTCTACTCACTTACAGCAGAGCTAAATGTGTCCCTGCTTCATCATCCTCCTTCACGCATACTTTCTCTAACTCTCTCTCAGGATGAACATGGGATGTTGTCAAAGCTCGGAGGAAAAGGAGGCCGCTTGGCGTTCTCGTAGAATCGACCGACACCTGCGCTCTGAGAGTCAGCGGCAATGCCGTGAGATCAAGCTTCTTCTCCTTGGCACCAGCAATTCAGGAAAAAGCACTATAGTGAAGCATATGAAGATAATCCACAATGGTGGCTTTAACTTGGAGGCCTGCATGGAGTACAAGCCCTTGACTCCCTGACAAGAATCATAAGAGCCCTGGCAACCCTCAAATTTGAGATTCACAACCCTGACAGAGCCTATGATGCTGTTTGCACTGACTGGTCCTGCTGAGAGCAAAGGGGTTCGTGAAGAGGCTCTGGGGTTGACCCAGGTTTCCAAGAGTGCTTCTGTTGCTCCAATGAATGCCACTTGGAGGATAACACGGCTTACTATCTTAATGACCTTGATCTCATTTCTGCGGTTGACTATATCCCCAACCATTGAAGACATTCTCCAGTCCTGAGACATGACAACTGGGATCGTAGAAAACAAGTTTACCTTTAAAGAGCTGACATTCAAAATGGTAGACGTGGGTGGATGGTGCTCCGAACGAAAAAGTGGGGTCACTGTTTTGAAGGGGTCAGTGGCTATCACCTTAAGCTGTATGCCGATAATCAAACGGTAAGTACAATGCTTTCATTTGTTTATCCTGGGTGTCTCACCAACTTCCTCCTGACAAAACTCAGACTGCTTGAAGAGCATAATTTCCAGTAAATGCAGATAGTTTAGTGGAGGCCCACAGTGACAAAGCTTTGGGACAGGGCTTTCTATATTTTTCCCTGACTTTACATGATACACTAGAACTTCTGATTCCCTAGGTACTTTTGGCATGCTACATAATGCAGAAGGCAAAAACATCTGATTAGCATCAAATTTTCTTTACACCAAGGTTGTACGCATTTAGCTCGGATTGATTAATCCAGGAAAGGAAATTTTAGGCTTGCTCAGACTGAATCTGGGTGTAATATGAAAACAGTATTAATAAACAGTGGCTTGGGTTTTCTTTATCAGGATCATTTGAATAAGCCACAACCATCCATACATTTTCAGGATGTGGTATCAGAACGTGTTCCTGCAGTTTTGGGGAAAACTATTCTAAATCAGACTTACATTGCATAAACATAACCAACATGTGGAGGACCCAACCTTTTAAGTACATACGTTCATTTGTGAAATTGATTAATCCAAGGCCAGCGTCAGGCATAAGGTCTGGCATGCCACCTACTATATTTAGGGCTCCTGGCATTGCAGGAAACAGGGCCAATTTAGAGCTTGTAATTAACCAGATTTACATGTTTTTGTA
The DNA here is from genome assembly GCF_016835505.1 of Polypterus senegalus. Classification (NCBI taxonomy): domain Eukaryota; kingdom Metazoa; phylum Chordata; class Cladistia; order Polypteriformes; family Polypteridae; genus Polypterus; species Polypterus senegalus. The sequence continues at coordinate 163,922,641 of NC_053161.1, forward strand.
AAAAAACAGCAGAAAGCCCCTGTGGCTAGAGAGAGAACATGTAAACATTATACAAATAGGGGCAGTACTGCTACCTTCTTTCCCCCATGGTTAGACTTCAAAAAATTCACTTTCCTCAACATGGTAAAAGTGCACAAACTGACATATTTACAGTCAACAAGATTTAAGAGAGACTCTGATACATTTTATAAATCCATCATTTGTTTTTTGGCTAAATGTTATCAATGTAGAATGGCCGCTGTATTGGTAAATTGTTATTTTATGCATATTTTAATCTGGGCCATTTTGCAAATTTTCATTTAATCCCTTTAACATTCCACACTTTTTTTAATGTGGGCTTCCCTTAATGCATGGCAAAAATTACAACCAGGATCCTGTAGCATTTGAAAGTGTTACTACATCTGTAGTTGCCATAATTTGTAATACTTTGTAATACCTTGTTGACCTGAATATGGCATTCTCTCAGATCTATTCGGTGGTTTGCCAGAATTGTGCTAATTAGAGATATTATCAGGATAAGATGACAATTACCACCAAAAATATAGTGTACTTTAAACATAACATTTAAGACATATCTTCTTAGAGACAGAAAATGCTATGTTAAAGAAAGGTTAAATGTAAATAAAGTGTTAAAGCTTAGGCACCAAAATGTGACCATAACATACAATCCAGCAAAAGGATGGAGTGATAATAGCTTGAATCTAAATGACAATGCATTTAGGGTTACATTGTTATTTACTAACAATGAGGCGGGCATTTCCCTAAAGCCTGACCACACCAACACAGAGACACGTCACGGTAATGTAGAAAAGGGCGTGGCTTTACAGTTGGGGTGCACACGTTCTGTACATTTTTTGTTTTAACATTTCGCTTTATGCCTCTAGTGACTTCAGCATTATAGGGTCAAGTTGAATATGAATGATATCAATTGGAAAGGGCTTAAATCATGTAAACGTTATGTTTTACCGAGAGATCGTTTCTTAGGTAGCCACGTGTATTTTAAAGTTGATGTAAAAGGGTATACATGCAAACCATATGAAACTAGATCAATTTTGATATTTACACGATTAAAGCGGCTGAAATACAGTATCGGAAAGAACTGTGTTTGTACTCGGCATATAAATAACTTTTTATCAAGTACCATTGACAGCGAGAAACCACTGTGCTCAACGCGGAGGTTTACTTTTCTCGCGAGCTTTTAAAGTTCATTGTGCATTTTGGTATATAAGAGAGAATCGTTAGTAGGAATTAGTTCGTCTAATAATATTGTTCTTAGACCATAGGTATGTAAAAAGGCTTTGACATTTAGCCGATTAATGAGTTAACAAAGAGCAGGGTCTTATGAATTTTAAAGGCAACTTATATTCTCAAACCCCTTTGAATGGTGTGGGGTTGGTTTAATAATCGTATGATTTTCCGATTTCATTAAATAAAAAGCATGAATTGTTACAATAAATATTTTAACACTAAAGTTTGTTTCCCAAGCGTTTAAAATTGGCGGTCAAATGTGGTCGCCTTGCAGGGGGCTTCGTGGTTCTCGCTATTAATCAACTGAAGTTTAATACCAGAGGTATCCATGTTCTGTGAAAGAAAGTTTGTTCCCATTTAAAATTCACGGCCAAATGTGTTCTCATGGAGGTGAAAGAAAGTTTATTTCCCCGGATTTATAAAAGGAGGCACACTTGCGGGTAAGTGAATATTTCACTTTATAGAGTTTTTAAGACAGTTACAGCTACGCAGAACTATGCATGACTAAAAGGCATGAAAAGTGTTTATAAAATGAGGTCTTGTGTCGTGAGTTTATATCTTACCGCGGGTCTGTGAATATTACACATAGCTACAGTATAACGGCAAGACGTGTATAATACTGTATTTAATTTCTTAATGTTTATAAAATGAGGCCGTGTATGGTGAGTTTATAACTTAGAACTTTAGGAGTGAATATTTTTTTTAGAAAGTCACACATATGCGTGGCTTTGCATGCAGGATAAGTGTACTGTATATTTAATGTGCTTATCAAATAAAGACGCTTGTGGTGAACTTATAACTTAGAGGGGAAGTGAATATAGTTTTTAGTTATATCTTAGTTTGAGGGGGCTGGGAGTGAATATCATTTTAGTTATGGCTGTGCAGGAAAGATAAAGACTCTTGTCGTGAACTTATAACTTAGAGGGGGGAGTGAAAATCGCTTTTAGTTATGGCTGTGTCGTGATCTTAGTTTGGATTGAGGTGGCTGCGGTGAACATCATTTTTGTTATGGCTGTGCAGGAAAGACGCGTGTCGTTAACTTATAACTTAGAGCAGAGAGTCCCTATCGTTTTTAGAAAATTGTATATTTATTTTTAGTGGGGTGTTAAGAATTTTAGTAAAAATCAGAAGGAGTGTATATATTCTTAATCGCTTTGATTCGGGGTGAGAATAAGTATTTTACTTTACTTTATGATATAAAAAATAGAACACGTTTAATTAAATTAGATTAAGACGTTTGTTAATTGATAAGATGAAAGGCGCCGACTCCCTGTGGGGACCTAATTGCTGCAGACGCGTGAACTTATAACTTAGAGGAGGAGTGAAAATCGTTTTTAGTTATGGCTGTGACGTGAGCTTAGTTTGGTTTGAGGTGTCAGGGGGTGAACATCATTTTAGTTATGGCTGTGTAGGAAAGACGCTTGTCGTGAACTTATAACTTAGAGGCGGAGTGAGAATCATTTTTAGTTATGGCTGTATCGTGATCTTACAACTTAGAGCAGAGAGTCCATATCGTTTTTAGAAAATTGTATATTTATTTTCTTGTATGGGAGTAGGGTTTTTAGTGGTGCATGTTTTTCTTTGTCCTGACTACGTTGTGGTAAGTAAGAAGGAAAGTGAATATAAACCATTGATTAGTTCTTTTATTTGATAATTTACTACCACTTGCCCGTCTGGGAAGGGATATTACAGTATATTTATTTTCTTACTATTAGTTTATAACTTAGAGCAGTTGTATGAATATTTTATAGCGTTTTTATGTAGTCGTATATGCGTGGCTTTGCACGCGGGATAAGTGTATATTTAATTTTATAATATTAGTTTTGAATCTAGTGCTTATAAAATGTGGCCGTGAGTTTATATCTTAGCGCGGGTCTGTGAATATTTTCAGAAAGTTTACACATAGCTATGACGGCAAGACATGTGTGTATTTAATTAATTAATATTAATTTTGAATCTAATGTTTATAAAATGAGGTCGTGAGTTTATAAGCGCGGGGGTGTGAATATTTTCAGAAAGTTACACATAGGCATAGCTATGACGGCAGGATAAGTGTATATTTAATTTCACAATATTAATTTTGAACCTAATGTTTATAAAATAAACCCAAGTGTCCTAAGTTTATAGCTTATAAATACATTTTCATACTTTTATAGTTTCATATTTACATAAATTATATTTTCATATTTGCATAAATCATATTTTTATATTTCATATTTTCATATTTCATAAATCATATTTTGGGGCGGGGCTTAATGTCATTCATCATATTTGGGGGCGGGGCTTAAAGTCATCAATCAAATTCACACCTCTTTTGACACTTGCTATCTATATGTACTACTCACCATCCCAGCCAATACTGGGTAGTTACCCCAAACGTGTATTTGGTGGTACAACATTAAGATCATTCAGTCCTGCTTGGTACCGCACACGACCATGGCTGGAGTACTCTGTTGTGCGGGACGCATGCTTCTGTTTTCCCTGTCGGAAATATGGCAGCTCTGTTAATGAGAGGGATGTAGTTTTTACCTTAACTGGTTTTAACAACTGGAAAGCAGCACTTGATCGAGACAAGGGGCTACAGAGGCATGTGTCCAGCCACAACCATGTGCATGCTTCAACCTTCTGGACTGAGCATAAAAGCAGAGAGGCCACAGGGGGGACAGTGGATTCAATGTTGGCTGGTAAAACACAACTTGAAAAAAAACATTACTATGTCAAGAGTATCGGTAGTGCTATAAGGTTTCTCTGTGTAAATGAGTTGGGGCTCCGTGGGACTGCAGAAACCTTGAGACATGATGCAGTGGGTAATGATGATGACATTGCTTCAGGTATTTTTGTAAAACTGATGCTATATACCTTAAAGAAGGATGAGAAGCTAGCAAGCATTTCTAAGGGTATCCCAAAAAATGCAAAATACACATCCAAGGATATCCAAAATGAAATTATCCAAACATTGGCTGACATGGTGCTTGGAGAAGTCAGGAAAAATTATGAAAGTGCTGATTCTGCAGGGTTTTGCCTCAAAAGTGATGGGACCAGAGATAGGTGCAATGTGGAAAATGTGTCTGTGATAATACGGTTTGTCAGAAATTCCATGCCAGAGAAGCATCTTATTGGGTTGCTTGACTTGCAACAACTTGATGAAGAGTACATCACCTCTGAGATGCTGTTACACCTTTCTGATGCTGGCTACAGTGCTGACAGTATACTGAGCCAGTGTTATGATGGGGCTTCTGTGATGAGTGAGGTTAGAGGTGGGGTACAAGCTCTGCTCCAAAAGAGGCTTGACAGATATGTCCCATACATCCACTGCTACAACCACCAACTGCACTTAGTGGTTGTGCATGCCATGCAGAGTGAGCCGTGTGAAAAAAGATGTTTTAGCCTATCTAGTTCACTCTACAACTCTTTTCACCACCACTATGTGCTCAATAAACATGATGCCCCTTGTCTGAAAAGGCTGCTTGAGATCAGATGCACAAGTCACTATGAGGTGAGGTGACAAGGTGCACTGTGGAAAATCAAGAACAAATCCTATCAGAGATGACAGAGGATGATGATGCTGCAGTTGAACTGTGTAACGAGGCATCAGGCCTGCTGTGCCAAATTAAGAGGCATCACTTCTTTGAGATTGGAAAGTTCCCAGTGCGGGTGCTTGGTGTCTTGAAACCAGCAAATGCTATTCTACAGTCTCAGTCAGTTGATCTGTGCAGTGCTTCTGAGGTTGTTAGTGCAGCACTGGACTCCTTAAAAAACATGACTGTTGGGGAGTGTCATCTCCTGCTGAGGATGAGTCACATCCAACAAGGAGAACAATGAGCAAACACTTGAGTCAAAGTGTTGTGCTCTCAACTTTGGGCCATACAGACTCTGGTGACCCTACCATTTCCCCCCTTCAGTCCCTGAAAAGATCCCTGCTTAACATCCTTGACAGGGCCATTTCAGAAATGGAAACTAGATTTTCACACAAGAATATTGAATTGATGAGAGCCATATCTAGTCTTGCACCCAAATCTAGCGCATTTCTAGATCCCACCCTGTTGCACCCTCTGGCTGTGATGGCTGGCACTGTAGCAGATGTTGTAAGTCTGAAAAATGAAGTTCTTATGGCAAAACGGATGCTGCTCAAAAAATGTTCAAAGGAAACCGACCTGTCCACTGTGTGTAATCTCCTGCAGGAGTACAAGGAAGCCTTTGCTGAGTTGCATACAGTGGTGTAAAAAACTATTTGTGCCCTTTCTGATTTCTTATTCTTTTGCATGTTTGTCACACAAAATGTTTCTGATCATCAAACACATTTAACCATTAGTCAAATATAACACAAGTAAACACAAAATGCAGTTTTTAAATGATGGTTTTATTATTTAGGGAGAAAAAATCCAAACCTACATGGCCCTGTGTGAAAAAGTAATTGCCCCCTGAACCTAATAACTGGTTGGGCCACCCTTAGCAGCAATAACTGCAATCAAGCGTTTGCGATAACTTGCAATGAGTCTTTTACAGCGCTCTGGAGGAATTTTGGCCCACTCATCTTTGCAGAATTGTTGTAATTCAGCTTTATTTGAGGGTTTTCTAGCATGAACCGCCTTTTTAAGGTCATGCCATAGCATCTCAATTGGATTCAGGTCAGGACTTTGACTAGGCCACTCCAAAGTCTTCATTTTGTTTTTCTTCAGCCATTCAGAGGTGGATTTGCTGGTGTGTTTTGGGTCATTGTCCTGTTGCAACACCCAAGATCGCTTCAGCTTGAGTTGACGAACAGATGGCCGGACATTCTCCTTCAGGATTTTTTGTTAGACAGTAGAATTCATGGTTCCATCTATCACAGCAAGCCTTCCAGGTCCTGAAGCAGCAAAACAACCCCAGACCATCACACTACCACCACCATATTTTACTGTTGGTATGATGTTCTTTTTCTGAAATGCTGTGTTCCTTTTACGCCAGATGTAACGGGACATTTGCCTTCCAAAAGTTCAACTTTTGTCTCATCAGTCCACAAGGTATTTTCCCAAAAGTCTTGGCAATCATTGAGATGTTTCTTAGCAAAATTGAGACGAGCCCTAATGTTCTTTTGCTTAACAGTGGTTTGCGTCTTGGAAATCTGCCATGCAGGCCGTTTTTGCCCAGTCTCTTTCTTATGGTGGAGTCGTGAACACTGATCTTAATTGAGGTAAGTGAGGCCTGCAGTTCTTTAGACGTTGTCCTGGGGTCTTTTGTGACCTCTTGGATGAGTCGTCTCTGCGCTCTTGGGGTAATTTTGGTCGGCCGCCACTCCTGGGAAGGTTCACCACTGTTCCATGTTTTTGCCATTTGTGGATAATGGCTCTCACTGTGGTTCGCTGGAGTCCCAAAGCTTTAGAAATGGCTTTATAACCTTTACCAGATTGATAGATCTCAATTACTTCTGTTCTCATTTGTTCCTGAATTTCTTTGGATCTTGGCATGATGTCTAGCTTTTGAGGTGCTTTTGGTCTACTTCTCTGTGTCAGGCAGCTCCTATTTAAGTGATTTCTTGATTGAAACAGGTGTGGCAGTAATCAGGCCTGGGGGTGGCTTTGGAAATTGAACTCAGGTGTGATACACCACAGTTAGGTTATTTTTTAACAAGGGGGCAATTACTTTTTCACACAGGGCCATGTAGGTTTGGATTTTTTTTCTCCCTAAATAATAAAACCATCATTTAAAAACTGCATTTTGTGTTTACTTGTGTTATATTTGACTAATGGTTAAATGTGTTTGATGATCAGAAACATTTTGTGTGACAAACATGCAAAAGAATAAGAAATCAGGAAGGGGGCAAATAGTTTTTCACACCACTGTAAATTGTATGTTACAGCCCTGGTAATTGGTGTGTCTTCAGCATCGTGTGAGAGTTCCTTCTCCACTTTGTCACGGGTCCTAACCCCCTATTGTCACACCATGTTACATAAAAGAAAGAGGAATGTGGTGATCTTGGCCCATGAGAAGTCCATAACAAATAACTTGGATATGATGAATTTGGAAGAGTGTTTGCAAAGGGAAACAGGAGACTGTTATTGTAGAGTGGATTGAGGAGAAAGGAGAGTGGAGCTGTTCAGTTGCAAACGGAGAGTTCAGTTGCTTACAAAACAAACAACCTGAAAACGAGACAAAAAGACAAAAAAAGAAGAAAAAAGTAAAAATGTACTATTCTAAATCTGTTGTGTTTTACAAATTAGTTTGAAAATTGTAGGAAAAGACATGGTGAATTGTTTTTTTTTTTTTAAATTACTATGCCAACCCTTTTTAGTTTTGTAAATATTGGCTATATTGAGAGGTCTTATTTTACCCTTACTTTATTTTGCAAATTTATTTAAGAATTAGGCCATCCAATTAAGATAAAATTTATATTGTTGGTTGTAAAGATCTGGATGGATATTTTATTTTATTCATTATTTATTTATTTTTTTATTCTATTTTTCAGATTTATTTTTCAAGACTTGGTGAATTGATTTTTTTTTTTTTATAACTTGGCCTACCCTTTTTAGTTTTGTTAATATTGGCAATATTGAGTTGTGTTATTGTTGGGTTCGAATATATTTGATATAGGCCATCCAATTAAGGTAAATGTCATGTTTTTAGTTGTTATAATCTGATGAGGAATATTTTATTTTATTTTTTGTTGTTTTATTTTTCAGTTTTCCTCCTGAGGGATTGCCACCTTATCGTGGTCAGGGGGTTTGCGTGCCTTAGTGACCCTAAGAGCTACACCAGCAGAAGCTTAGCCTTTAGGTGGGACACCTAAGTTGGACAGGTCTTAGGATAGAGGCCTGACAAAGTGCAATCCAATTACATGACAAAAGCAGTTATACAGAGCATCCCCTACACCACCCACCCCTTTCCCACCTCCGTCGCCACCATGTGCCCCCTTCACATTTCTGTCTGCCCCCTTAAATATGCCTGTCTAGAACCGGCCCAGCGCCCTACCCGGAGTTTGTTTCCTGCCTTGTGCCCTGTGTTGGCTGGGATTGGCCCCAACAGACTCCAGTGACCCTGTAGTTAGGATATAGAAGATTGGATAATGGATGGATGATTCATTGTCTCCCTTTTTGCATTTCCAGCTATGTATATCTATACTAATAAAAGGCAAAGCCCTCACTCACTCACTCACTCACTCACTCACTCACTCACTCACTGACTCATCACTAATTCTCCAACTTCCCGTGTGGGTGGAAGGCTGAAATTTGGCAGGTTGATTCCTTACAGCTTCCTTACAAAAGTTGGACAGGTTTTATATCGAAATTCTACGCGTAATGGTCATAACTGGAAGCAGTTTTTCTCCATTTACTGTAATGGAGATGAGCTTCAACGCCGTGGGGGCGGAGTTTCGTGTGACATCATCACGCCTCTCACGTAATCACGCAGTACATAGAAAACCAGGAAGACCTCAAAAAAGCGCTCAAGAAAACATGCATTATATAATTGAGAAGGCAGCGAAACAATAAGAAGCGAGTTCTGCTACTTCGGAAACAAAGCACGATGTAAACCTACACTTTAAATTAAGTTCATAGACAGGCTGCCGCTGGCGTTTGTAATTTAGTGCCTGCCCATATAAGGCCGTCCGTCAGCGGCAATCCAATAGCAAACTGCCACGGGTAAATATTCACGGGTGAAGGACTGTGCTTATGGAGAGGAAGATGAGATGGTCAGGGTGGTGTTTGACACAAACTCAGCGAAACTGCCAGAGAAAGTTTTAAGTGCCAGGACTAAGGTAACATTAAATAAAGCTATGGACATAGCACGAGATGGCACCAGCACAGCTGGGAACCTTCGATGCAAGTACACCAAGTGGCTCACGTGAACTGATGCAGTGTACAGATAAAAAGCAACAGTTCCAAAGAGCGCTGAACAAAAACCGAATTACACAATTGAAAAGGCAGCAAAAATATGAAGCGTCTGATAAGCATATTCATAAATGCAGCTACTGTGGAAACAAAGCACACGGTGGAAAAAGTCAATGTCCCGCTAAAGGAAGACAGCGTAAAAAAAAAAAACAAAAACCCGTGCATGCAGTTTGTCACATCACAGATATGTCACCTACCTTTTCCATTTTCTTTGTCACTAATTGCACAGCCATATCAGGCTCACTCTTGATATCCGGAGGAACATTGTGTCTTATGTATTGAATGACTGGGACAGGTTCAAGGTGTGGACTGATGACGGTACAGGAGATAATTATACTACACAGGAGCACTAGAAGAGTGAAATACTTAAGCCCTTCACCTATGCATCTGCATGTGAGTTGATGGCTGCCGGTGAATTGTTCGGTTGTCGCTTTCAAGTGTACCGAAATGGCCAAATATTTTACACCTTTTGACAACCGCCAATGCCTCTTAAACATCTTCGATTGATAGGTGACGATTTCAGTAGTGGACACTTTGATGTTTATGAATGTTTAAACTCTCAAAAGCTGGATGTGAAGTTATCGATGAAACCAGTTGTATACTTACAACGCTTGATAGATGCCGAATGTCTCTTCAACACAAGTCCTACAAATACTGTCGTAATTGAAACAAACCATGAAACTCAAACCGATTATGACAGCAGCAATCCAAGCTGTGAGATTTGAAACAAGATCACTGTTCACATGGCCAACTGTACGTTGCATGCTCAAGAGTAAGCTCAGCGCACAGCTTGGTCATATTACAACCGGAGGGCCGAACTCACAATGTGGTATACAAAGAGATCCTTAACAAATAATTATTGGTATATTTTCCCTCAGTTTAAAAATGTTTAATTTTCTTCTTAATAAAAATTTTAAGGCAGTACTTCGCCGCTGCGAAGCGCGGGTATTTTGCTAGTTATATATACAATCAACGGTCACCTGCCTTAACGATTACTGCCTAGTAGCTCTGACCCCAGTAATAATAAAGTGCTTTGAGAGAATCCTACTAAAGTACATCAAGGATGCCATCCCTGCTGAATTTGACAATCATCAGTTCACCTATAGGAGGAACTGATCAACAGAGGATGCCATCTCAGTAGTACTTCACACAGCCCTGACTCATCTGCAGTGCCCTAACACTTATGTTAGGATGCTATTCATCGATTTTAGTTCAGCGTTTAACACTGCAATCCCAGACAAGCTGGTACAAAAGCTTCATAATCTGGGTCTGTCCACATCGTTGTGTTTCTGGATCAGGGACTTTCTCACCAGTAGGCCTCAGGTGGTTAGAATTGGAGATCGTACATCAGCCACACTGGTTCTGAACACTGGCAAGCCACAGGGTTGTGTGCTCAGCCCAGCTATAGAAGGTCCAGAAGAACAGAACATGCTCTTATATTCATATATGCAGAGGCTGTAATGTACAGTATGTGGACAATATCAAGTTCTTGGCTATCCACATCACATCGGATCTGACCTGGTCTTTGAACACATCTCACCTGGTAAAGAAGGCCCAACAAAGACTCTTCTTCCTCAGGAAGATTAGACATGCTGGATTCTCCTCTCAGCTGCTCACAAACTTCTACAGATCCACTGTAGAAAGCATTCTCTGTCACAGTATGACAGTCTGGTATGGCAGCTGCACAGCACAGGACAGGAAGGACTCGGCACAGGTGGTGAGAACAGCACAGGGGATCGTGGGAAGTCCTCTCCTAGACCTGGACTCTGTATGTGCTGGAAGGGTGCATAAGAGGGCCAAATATATAGCTGCGGATCTCACCCATCCAGGAAATAGGCTATTTGTACCACTGCCTTCGGGAAAGCGGTACATAAACATAAAAACACATACCAGCAGACTGAAAGACAGCTTTTTCCCCAGAGCTGTGAAGTCCATCTGCCCCTGCTGATACACACACATACATCTACATCTACCCCTAACCTGCCCCCCTGTAGACATGCACACATACTTTCCCTCGTAATCAAACACACACACTCGTATTCCTCCCCTGCAGACCCACGCACACAGATCACTGGTCTCTGCAGGCATACTACCTCAGGAAAAGGATGGACTTGATGATTTTTATTGCTGCTGTCTTTTATACTTGTTATGTTTATTTTATTGTTTATAGTGTATTGTGCATTTTAAGTGTTTTGCCTTGAAGCCAAGTCCTACCAACAAAAAAAATGTGTTATGTATATGCATAATAACAATAAAGAATTCTATCTATCTATCTATCTATCTATAAAATATCCTGTCAGAGGACTCTACTAAGGTGGTCACCAGATGTCTTAGCACTAGAATCCCTGAAGCCTACAAAGAAACTCGTAATCCCGGCCCACCTTAAATCCCTTCCCACCTCTCCATCAGTGTCTTTTGTTTTGTAATTGTGTTGATCAGCACAAGCAGCCTGCTCTTATCCTACCCTCGAAAGAGCTCACCTCAAACTAAGGCTGCTTATCTGTATGTAAGGTGCTTGGAGTTGTTTAGGGTAAAAAAATATATTGTCGTTTGGAAAACATACGTTTCATGTGTGTTCTGTGTCTACAGCGATCTGTGTAAGTGTAGGATAAATTGCAAGGCAGGAATTGTTGAACACATAACTAAAAAAGAAACGTTTTTTAATATTTTAGTAATAATTGACAAAATGTACACATGAAGTATATAATGTGTGAAGGCTGAAGTCCAAATATCAAATAAGCACTTTCACATAAGGTACAAGTATAACAAAACAAGTGCGCTTTTATTCATGAATATAACCACAGAAAAAGAAATCCAGTTAGAGTACGACACTGACACGACACGACATGACATGACAGCTTGGGTGGTGCAGTGGTAAGAACTGCTGACTCGTAATCAAGAGGTCGCTGGTTTGATTCCGAGCATGACTGTTGTGAGCAGTGAGCTGCTCTAATTGTTACTATTATAGAATAAAAACATAATTTGATTTGAGTCTGTAACTGCCGGTGTAAATGTATGGTACTTGTAAAAGTTAGGTTTTTTTTTTGGTTTTTTTTTTTCAGTTTTATTCTCTCAGTTGCATTCACGCTTCCCCCGATCTGACACTGCTGTTTTCACATAAAGACGTGCGATAACAGAGGTGAACTCAGATGAGGATGAGGGTTCTACATTGGAGAAAGAGAACAGAACCCCTCCCTGCAAGAAACGTCCACTCACATATAAGAACAACACAGCTGCACCAGGCGTAAAGGTAAAAGATGGAATCGTTTAGATGCAGCAAGAAGTTGGGCGTCATCCTGCCAGTGAATCTTATTTATGTTATTTACTTATTTACCTTGGTTTATTTACATATCTTCCTACAGCTTAGTCACAAGTAGACTGCAGAGTTTCCTGTGTTCGATCGATACAGGCATGCTCACAAATTACAATTGCAATGCCATGAAAAGTGCGACAGCAGCTTTCACCTGCAGCTATAGACTCTTCAGCACATGAGCAACTCTCCACGCTAGTGTTTAGATCTGGACGGTGTGTGTGCCCAATCCACCTGCAGCTATAGACTCTTCAGTATACGAGCTGTGTGTTTTGGCTCGTTAACCTATTGCAGGATCCATAACCTGCAACAGTGACTGAGCTTTCTGGTGGTATGTTTCACTCCAGAATGTCTCGATAGTCTTGACATTTCATTGTTCCCTGCACAGACTCAAGACACCCTGTGACAAACACGGCAAAGTAGCCCCAAAACATAACAAGCCTCCTTCATGTTTCACAGTAGGTATGGTGTTCTTTTTTTTTTTTTCCTTCATATTCTTCTGAGTCAGTTTGGTTTCTTTTTACTTTCTCGTATACGATTTTGGTGAATCTCGACGTTTTAGACCTCCCTGACTTTCTCGTATATGAAGTATAGACAAAATATTGTAATCCTCCAAAAATTCCATTTCGAGATTTTGACGAATCGCAACGTTTTAGACCTCCCTGAGTCCGAAAATACCATTTTTGGAATTGTGTGTGTGTGTGTTTGTGTAAACATGATAACTTGTGTATGCTTTTACATGGGTCAACCACATTTTTAATGCAAGTTTTAAGTACAAAATGTACATTTCTATTAGCGTTTGAGATATTTCCACTAACCAGAAGTGGTACTTTACCTTTTATTCATGCAGCTGCAGAGACCGATTTATTTTCTAACCCTACTTTCTTTTACTCAACTTTCTCTTCAGCATTCACTGGGTGCGCTTCAGAGCCTCTTTGTAATCAGATTTGAATGCTCTGTTTTTCTCATTCTAGAAATGTTTTAGCTCTAATATGCAATATACTATATGGACATAGACCTTGACTGTCAAGATATTGTAAAATAAAATGTGAATGTGTTTAGATCCAAATGCTGCAGTTTCAGTGGAATTAAATTGTGTTCTTCCACAGAGAAAAAGAAAAAGCTGCCATTACCTGCAACATCTATATGGATGTGAAAGAGGAGACGTGCGAAGCTGACATGACTAGTGTGGAGAAAAGGACCGTAAATGTTAAGGAGGAGGACCATGAATGGGAGTCTGTCCACCCTAAACAGGAGAGTCTGGGCATTAAGGAGGAGGAATGCAAACAGGAGTCAGTGATCATTAAAGAAGAGGCTGAAGAGAAGTGTGTCAATAATGAGACACACAAATATAAAATTATGGAGGGTGTTAAGGAAGACCACCTTTGTTATGGGTGTGAAGATGGAATAATGACCAATTTAGTCTCATCTCAGAACAGAAACTCTTCATCTCTGGAGTCTTCTATCAATGTGAAGTCTGAAATATTACAGTCTGACACCAAGAGGACAGAGGACATTGCATCAGTTAGAACTCAGGAAGATCAGCCAACACCTGCAAAGAAGTCTGGAAGAAGTAAGCATAACGTGTGTAAATTTTATCTCTGGAGATATAGGTCTGAAATGGAGATATTGTGCCTTTTTTTGAGAAACTTAAAAAGTCAATGATATTGCTGGCTAATGTAGTTTGAGAGTTCATCTACAGTATATTAATGTTGTAGATGTTACAAGACCCACTGTTTCCTGAGATTGTTGTGACCAAGGACTGGGAGATGAAAACACAAAGCAAAAATCATAGATGAGGATAGGCAGGATGAGGTGGCTTGGGGTGTTGTTAGAGAGACAGAAAGAGGTTGGAGCACCAAAACCAAAAGGCAAAGTCTGAAATGAAAATCAAAGGTAAACAATAAAACAAAACCAAGAGCTAGGACCTACTTTCATTTTATTAAGAGTTTGGAAAAAATTCAGTATTCAACCATGGCATAGCAAATATAAATGTTTCCTTATGGTATAGTGTCACTGTCTATGATGTCAGAAAAATGACCATGACGATCATGTGGTGCCACTTGGTGCACCACATAAACAATAAAGAGAAGACATGAAGATAAAAAATAAACTTATTCAACATGAGTAAAAATCAAAAGTTCTTTTTTTTAAATCAAAAATTCATTTCAGTGATTGAAAATCCAAAAAAAACATTAAAACTAAATAAAATACTGTATGTATATAAAAAAATCTTTAATTATCACAGTAGGGTCTAGCATTTTGCTGTTTTTGCACTGTATTTTTATTTCCGCTATTACTGTTTTCTACCCCCAGGGTAATTTTTGCACCTCAGTACTCTTGTAATACTTGCAGGACCCTCACTTCAGTGCTGAATTTTTTTAATTTGTAGACCATTTGTCTTTCTGTGGGTTGATGGAGACAAAGCTCTTTATGTAGAAAGTGGGAGGCCACTGCAACCTCCATCAATGTTCAGCATTCACCCGTTTTGCTCCTTTACACTCAACACACTTTAGTCTATTAAGTGGTTAAGGGGTGAGAAGTCAAGCAAAATTACCCCTTTTATTGGCTAACTAAAAAGATTACAATATGCAAGTTTTCGAGGCAATTCAGGCCCCTTCTTCAGGTAAGATCTAATACAGAAATTGAAGTTCCCTGTATTTATATACACACTAGGACAAGAAACAACATTGGAAAACCTTTAAGTGAGACATCATAAATGAATAGACCAATTCAGGCTAAGATTCATTAAGTAAGAGAGGAGAAAAATGTATGGTCAAGATCTTTGGATAAGATATCTGTCCAACAGTTTCTGATGAGTTTTTCAATACAATGTGGGTCTGCTGACAGGTTGTCCGTGTCAGTCCGAGAGATGCAAACAATCCTCATATACAATACAATACAGTTTATTTGTGTATAGCTCAAAATCACACAGGAAGTGCTGCAATGGGCTTTAACAGGCCCTGCCTCTTGACAGCCCCCCAGCCTTGACTCTCTAAGAAGACAAGAAAAAACTCCCAAAAAAACATTGTAGGGAAAAATGGAAGAAACCTTAGGAAAGGCAGTTCAAAGAGAGACCCCTTTCCAGGTAGGTTGGACGTGCAGTGGGTGTCAAAAGAAGGGGTCAATACAACACAATACACAGAACAGAACAAATCCTCAATACAGTATAAAAATAAAAATTTTGGAAGTACGGAGCAAAATTTAACAGTAGATGATATCACATAATAAGATTTGGATATTTTTAGAGTCCAGGAGACCTCATCCATCAAGCTGCCTTCCCCATTTTGCCATTCCACGGCTGAAACAGTGCTGGGCCAGCCAATCCGATGAAAGGACCCCTCTTTCCCATGATACCTGCGATCCTCCATCAGGGATGACTTTACTATAGGCAAGCAAACAACTTGGCAGGTGGGCTGTGGCACCAAGTGCCACATTTGAGTACCTAGAAGAGAAACAGAATAGGTGAGGGTTAGTATCCAGTTATAACTATCATGTTACTTATGTTTTAGTGCTAATGACTAACAACAGAGATGCAGTCTGTACAGTTAATCAGCAGCTCTAGTCAGGATATGCTAAACTGAAATAGTGAGTCTTCAGCCAGGATTTAAAAGCTGAGACCGAAGGGGCATCTCTTATAGTAGCATGCAGACCATTCCACAGTTTAGGGGCCCTGTAACTAAAAGCTCGACCTCCCACTGTTATTTTATTAATCCTTGGAATCATAAGCAGACCGGCATCTTGAGATCTTAATGTGCGCTCAGGTTTGTAAGTCATGATAAGTTCGGACAAGTAAGCCGGACCTTGGCAATTTAATGCTTTATATGTTAAAAGGAGGATTTTGAAATCTGCCCTAAACTTAACTGGGAGCCAATGTAAGGATTTAAGAACTGGAGTTATGTGTTCGTATTTTCTTGTTCTTGTAATAATTCTTGCAGCCGCTTTTTGGATTAACTGGAGGCTGTATAAAGAACAGTTTGAACATATCTGGCCATAAAACTCTTGTCTCTATTCAAACCATGTTGTAATGCGTTACATTTTAGCATGAGTTTGACTTCCCACTATTCTTTTCTCTCTTGCTGTGTTTTGAAGTTGCCCATAAGCACTGCTGGCTGGGCCCCTACAGGAACATCCCTATTGCCATGCTTGATGATGGAACCTGTGTAAATTCATTCTCTGACGGAGTGTTTGTCCAGTTTCTCCCACATAGAGTGCAGTGTCAGGACATTTCATACAGAGAATTAGGTAGACCACATTAGATGATCTGCAGGAAAATGATCTCTTTATGCGATCTCCTAGTCGGCAGTGTGGTATAACTATACGGTCTGTATTGTAAATGTGAGCACACGTTTTACATCTTTTCTCTAGGCAGGGAGATGTGCCATTTTCTGTTGGTTCACTTAGGGAGCTTCGGACAATTAGTTGCTGAAGGTTTGGTGGTTGTCTGTATGCCAGGAGGGGAGTTTCAGGAAATACATTTTTCAGAGTTTTATCATTTTGTAGCATTGGCTGAAGTTCTTTTATAATTTTTTGAAGTGCTTCAAGATGTGGGTTATAGCTGACAACAAGGGGAATGTGGTTCTTTGTGTCTTTGTTTTTATATTCCAGAAGGTTGTCTCTGGGTATGGTAGTAGCTCTTCTTATTTGAGTGTCTGTTGTTTTGGGGGTATAACCTTGTCTGATGACATCTTGTCTAAGCTCCTGCAGTTGTTAAGCCCGGTCTGTTGGGTCTGAGCAAATACGGTTGCAATGTATTGCTTGGCTGCAAATAATGGCACGCCTTATACAGTATGCTTGGGGTGGAAGCTATTACTTTAAGGATAAGGGGTGAGAGAGAGAGAGAGAGTTATTCAAGATTGGATGATTATGGGGTCAAAATGAATAAGCCATGGGGGGAAATTTAGCCAGGAAATTATTTAACACCCTTTAAGGATCTTTAAGGACCACATAGAGTCAGGACCTCGGTTTTGTGTCTTATCCGTAGGATGGCACCATTTTTACAGCACGTTGTCCCTGTCACTGCCCTGGCATTGGGATCTAAATTCAGACCACAGGGTAAAGTGCCCCCTGCTGGCCACACCAACACCTCTTCCACCAGCAACCCAAGCTTTTCCTAGATGGTCTCCTGTCCAACTACTGGCTGGACTCGAACATGCTTAGCTTCAGGTGGATGACGCGTTCTGAGGTTCATGTGGTATGGCTGCTAGGTACTGCTTAAGGTGTTGGTTTGATTTATGCTTTTGACTGCACCGTGAAGTTTTTAAGCAGGTTTAAAAAGATAAGGGGGCACATCCAAACCCCTTGGAGGATGGTGGAAAGATGTATCTTTTTTAAAATTGCTATTTTGAATTAGTGACATAGTCCAGATACTTTTGGTTTGTTGCAAGTGATGGTAGCATGAGTGAGTGAAAAAGATGCTGTCCTTTCATCCACTGAGTAGCAGATATAATGGCAGGGCAAAGCATTCCTCTTCTCTATAATGCATCTGGTGATATCTTCACTTCTGCAGCTCACACAAAATAAATGACATTTTTGAAGAACTTTGTTGTAATTGCATTCATGTTTGAGTGCAATTATTTCATTGTTAAGGCTTTTATGTTAGTGATGTGGTTATGTGTTTGTTGTTATGTACGCAGGGTAATAGGTGTCACAATGAAGGTTTATGTATATTTATAATAATTATTTACATTTATACAATATAGCACTTTTCTCACTATGCAAATTACTTTCCATAGTGAGTGGGGAGCCACTTCAACCACCACTAATATGTAGAGTTCACTTGGATGATGAGACGGCAGCCATTTTTGCTCCAGTACGTTCACCACACATTAGCTATTAGGTGGTGAAGTGGTGAGAGAGACAGGGGATAATTAGGGGGCTAGAATAACTAGGCCATGGAGAACAATTTAGCCAGGATATTGGGAGACACCTTACTCTTTACAAATGATGCCCAGGGATCTTTTATGACCAAAGATAGTCAGGTCCTCGATTTTGTGTCTCATGCGAAGAATGACACCATTCTTACAGCACAGTTTGCTCGTCACTGCACTGGGGCATTGGGATCCACATTCAGACCACAGGGTAAGTACCGTCTGCTGGCCTCACCAACAGCAACCCAAGCTTTTCCCAGATGGTCTCACTGGCTGGGCCCGAACATCCTTACCTTCAGGTGGATGACCTCTTCTGAAGTGCATTTGGTATGGCTGCTGGACAAAATATTCATAACATATTTCATGTAATGTTATTATGCACAATTAAAAGTCTGTTTTAAAGTTTGTTTTGTCTACTCTGAGGCCAAATGTTCTGGACATTTAGATAAACATAGGTGTTGAACTATCAGATAATCGCCACTTGGATGACCCAAACAGGTAGTGAATGTCTTTATTTAGAATGAGCTTCTCTTCCACTATGGCAGGCATCAGAGGCATAGTGGGGGCCATTGCAAGGAGCTCTGGCCAGAAAATTGTTTGTGCCTGTTGTGATTGCAGCTGCAAGAGTTTTTGGAGGACACCAGAAGTAAGAGAACCTGTCAAGTTGAAGAAAGAGGCTTTCCATGTAATGTTAGTTTCAAAATCTCATGATGTGTCTGAAATAAACCAAATAGGCAACGGTCACCTGCCTTTGATTAGTGCAGATTTAGGGAAAGAGTGGCTGTGTTTCGTGATGTTTATGAGACTTACCGAGTATGTTTATCACGTTTTTTACTCTCGCCTTTGAAAATTAACACACACAGAGATATACACGCGCATACAAATAGAGTTCCTAGCCAGGCACAGTCTCAAGGGGTACCAATTGCCAGTCAAACTGTAATATTCTGCCTAAGATTCTCTATGCAGGGACTAACACATATTAACATTAATATGCAAGTATCCATTGCAACTCAAATAAAAGCCCAACTCTTCTGGTTATATGTCATTTACCAGCCAAACCATGTTTTATGTTTACCACAGTTTTTCCAACTATTGAGCCCATATAAGCCTTGCTAAATCCTGAGGTGAGAAAATGGAGCAATCCTCCCCACACTTGGTGCCCTTTTATTATTTCAATCACTATAAATTAAAGACAAAAGTATAGAAAATATGAAAGCAACATGTTTTTTATTAACATATAATACCAAATAGAAGAAAATATAATGCAAAATAAAACAGCAAAGTTGGGATATAAACCCTCTTAAAAAAGCTTTCTGAAAATCAGAAATGTCAGGGAGTGAATGTTGATTTAGTGACTGGTGTTATTCGTAGATTGTTTTCTGATATCCAAATCAGATGGTCTCACATCTCTCAATCTGTGTCATTGCCCTTTTGTCATCGTCTCTTTAGTTCTTTGGACAAGCAGTGATTATGTTAAAATGATGGGAAATAAATAGCCTCAACACACAGAAAAACGATTGGGGCAGCCACCCGCATACTTGAACCCTGGCTGCAAAAGGCAAATAAAGTTGCAAAATATGTATAGGTTTGAGTCCAACATTCGACTGACTAGTAACAGGAAGTGGTCTGGGTTTTAAGGTGACCGCCAGTAGGTGACGTCTTCAGGGCCGGAACCGGAAGTAGGCATAATTTCCCTTTTTTGATCTGCAGACATGAAAGAGAAAGGATTAGTGTGCCCTGCCACACCGTGGCATGGCATAGAATTACCTTCAGTTGGTGCTTTTAACTGCCACCTAATCACATGTGTGTGACAGTGAATACATGGGGTTTCTGGACATGTGAGTTTGCACATATTTGATTGGCTGTCTTATCCTGATGATGAATGACTCTAATCAAAGTATTTGATCTTTTAAGTACCTCCATATTTTTTCCTTTCTCGAACTGTAAACTAATTATGTAATTTATGGTCTTTTGCCTTCTATTCTTAAACTTTAAAATAGGTTCTTGGCATCTGTACTTATTTCCCATTCCCAGGTCATTAGATTAGATAGACTTTATTTAACCCAAGGAGAAATGTAGATGCATACAGCAGCAGAAACATAAAATACAAAGATACAGATTCACAGGACAAATTAATACAGCTAAACAATCAATTAATAAATAAATGTATATTGTGCAGAAATTTCAAAATAAACTTAACAAGTACATCGGGAGGAAGAATTGAATTTCCTGATAGCAACGGAGAGAAAAGACCCCCGGAGGCATTTCTTAGCACACCATAGAGGAATGAGCCTGTGGCTAGAAATTCTTCAAGAGAGCACCTCATGGAGGGGATGGAGGGGATTTTTCATGATGGCCTCCAATTTTGCCATCATCTTCTTTTTCACAACAGCTTCCAGTGTTAGTCCTATGATGGTGCAGGCACACCTGATAAATGTGTTCAAGCAAATTGAAAAAGAAACCAACCTGGAACAGATGCAGAAATCACTGGCACAATAATGGAAGAATGTACAAGAAAGGACGCTTGCAGTGCACGTAATTAAAGTCTTGTAAATTCAGTTCATCCTGAATCTTTTGAGCAAATAATTAAAATGTAACATAAACAATCTGCATTTTAAAAACTGAACATTTTCCACTCCAGGACAAAGGTATGTGTTAATGGCAGAGCTGAGTAACTTTGCTTATTTTTCATTTTACTTCATTTTAATTTGTTTTGTATAGCGCTCTTCATTGAGTATGGGCATGGAGTGCTTGAGATTTCCAGCTTTAATACTGTGACAAAAGTAATTCAACCAGACATACAGACATTGTAATGGTGAGTCCCTGTCTTGCACCCCAAAGCAAGAGGCAGAGTCTCAGTACTTTAACAAAACCAACTTTTATTTAACTTGAAACAGGAACAGCATGATTATTTATTATAGCGGGATCTACTATTCTCCTATACACAGACACAGTAAATGGGCAGGGTCGGGACCAGGTTACTGGCCAAGTAATCCTGTCCCCTGCATTTATAATGTTCCTTGCATCACCCATTGGTGACAGGCACTTATAGCACGACTGCTATTGACTTTCCTCAATGCTATGCTGTGGTGCTGCAAACCCGCAGTTGCCTCTCCAACAGACAAGCAGTTCTCCACAGACGTGGTAATCGTTCTTCGGCATGTCGTCTCGTTGGGGGTGGCGGGTTAAAAGAGTTCAGAAACCTCACAACATGAGCACATACACTAGATTAGATACAGAGTAAAACTGAGTAAATATCAGTTTAATTAGTATAAATAAATAAGGGCAGTAACATGTTGAATAACATAATGCAGAGTATAAGTGTCACAAAGCTGAACAATCCTAGTGTCCCCTGCCTCTTCCCTTCAGAGCAGACACAAATGATCCTGGGTTTTCTCATCTTTAATTTTTCTCACAGATCATTGCAGCCCTTGTAGGCCTGCCTGTACATTGATATTTCACCTTCTACTTACATAATGCTGTGCTTTCCTTTATTGATTCAACTAAACCATTTGTATATACAGTCTGTTTGGAGTCCATTAACTTTAGTCTAAAACGAGAAATGTTGGGGCTCATTCTGATCATTAAAAGTTAATTTCACATGAATGGCATGAAATACTGTTTTACAGATGAAGCTGTCTTTAATATCATGGTAAGTGAAGATTATAAATAAAAACAATAAATAGAAACAAAATAGTTTAAAATATTTTAAGAGTATGATAACAACATTATGAGTCAGTTTTGCAATTTAGTTAACAAAATGTGGCCACTAATTTTGACAATTAGGCCTATCACAAGCAATATGTTTATTCTACTGTTCATGCTTCTTGGCTCCAGTGATTGTGAGCATATGGTGCACATTTGTAAAACTGAAGGGAAAAAGAAAAAGTTGAGCATCTTTCAACATGCAACTTCAGTTTTATGATGTCTTGTTTTAATAAAAGCTTGATCTTAATGTCAACCATCTTTTATTGAATGTTGTGTATTAATGTAAATAATAGAAAAGTGGGAAGGTATTAATTTTTTTTCTTTTAATGTTAATACAGGAGACAAACATCACTGCTGTTCTGAATGTGGCAAGCAGTTCTGTTACAGTAGTCACCTTTGGAGGCACATTAGAATTCACACTGGAGAGAAGCCATATTGTTGTTCAGAATGTGGTAAACAGTTTTTGCAAAGTACCCATCTTCTGAGCCACAATAGAATTCACACCGGAGAGAAGCCCTATTGCTGCTCTGAATGTGGCAAACAATTCTGTCAGAGGGGCGATCTCCAGAGCCACAGAAGAATTCACACTGGAGAGAAGCCATATTGTTGTAACGAATGTGGCAAGCGTTTTGGCCACAGAAGTAATCTTCAGAGCCACACAAAACTTCACACTGGAGACAAGATCAAAAGATGAATGCATAATCATGGTTGGACAAGACTGCGGCATGTGCAAAAGTTGGCTAAGGACATCGATAGAAAACAATTTTATAACAGAGCTGGAGATTTTCACACATCTGGATGCTGTGTGTAGGTTCCTGATGGCTGCAAGTAACAACAATTTTATTAGACTAATTTGCTGGGAAATTTGTGTAAAATATGGTTTTAATACACTAGAAAGACACTGGAACCACAATCCAGACTGCATAGTTAATCACCAGCGACAAACCAATATGAAATGAGAGGACAAGAGATGCCAGGATATTATCAAAGAAAAACATTCCTGGAAAAATGAAGTGTCCAGTCTAAGTGATACTCGGTTCTCCAGGTGAATTGTAATTGACACTCCAGTTATTTGTTCAATAATAAAGTGCAAAGAAATGCAATCAAAGATATGCCAGGTGTTGAAGAAAACAACAGAATAGTGCCGGCCATGCTGTGATCTATGGAGCTAATAAGCAGAAACTGTCAGGTCCATCTTGACATCCTACTTAGTGCCGTAATTCCATAAGAACTGCAAAGGAAAGTGTTATTGGGAATAATGGAGGTGTCTCATGCTCTTGCTGCAGTCTCCAAAGAATAATAAATGCAACAGTAGACCTGAATGGTCATGAGTTACTTTTGTCTGTATAAGTAAGCACACCAAGAAAGCTTGGAGAAGAAAACTCTAAGAGAAACCCTAAAGTTGGTGGGTGAAGAATGACAGAACAGAGGAACGAATGAAATATAAATCTCTAAGATACTGAAATCTTGATGAGTACCATCACATGGTGGCCTTTTTTCTTACAAGATCCATCCCAAATGTAATCAAAATGAAACTACTGTAATGGTACAAAAAGGTAATATGTATCACAGGATAAATAGGTGCCCACAATATGTCTCAACACTTGTGTAGGTGATGGTGATAGTACAACATCTTCAAATGAAGCAAATAAATCTCCAATGTGGTGTGTCAGTCCAGATGGAAAGTATTGCTGGCCACACCAGAATGGAACCAATCAGACCAGAAAAGCACAACTTTTGCAAGAATTTAAGAGGACTGGACTTGAAGATGAAGAAAAAAATGTGCACTGCCAGTTTCATACAGCAAAACAGAATTTCAACTTCCTAGAGCAGAGATGCATTAGGAAATATGCTGCCATCCTGCTGCAGTCCCATGTAAACCAGAAACTTACCTTTTATGTGTTTGTGTGTGTGTCTTTTGTGGGTATTGTCTTATTGTACATTATATTTTATCTAGGATTTGTTCTTTTTGTATGCCTTTTCTGTTTATTTTAGAGTTGTCTTTTGGTTTTGTTAATACTGTTATGTTTATTTTTATGTTTTAATTAGTATTTATATGAAATGGTTTTTCTCTTATGTATCTATGCAGGTGGTGCAGTGGTAGCACTACTGTCTCACAGTAAGGAGATCATGAGTTTGTTTCCCCAGTCCTCCCTACATGGATTGGCTTGAGCAGTGAGAAAAGCACTATGTAAATGTAAAAAATAATTATCATTATTATTGTTATTATTATTATGATGATGATGCCCCTTGTGCTCTGTGCATGGTGCCCCAAGAGGTGGGCCCTCCTTCTGGCTTTGTAAATCACCCAAACAGCAGAAGTCATTGGCAGTTCAGCGATTGCATTAAGAGTCTCTTGAGTGAGTATTGTTTCTCAAATAATTTTTTGTCATTTTTTTAATCATTTGTTTCTGCTTTGCCTCTGGATGTTGCTTACATATTGTATTTTTGGGACTTAGACACACAATTTTTGTCCTTGTGATTTTTTTTTTTTTTCTTTTCTCATTTAAAATAAATAGTTTGTTTATAAATATTATTTGTTTGGATGGTCATTACAAGCCTCAGTTTTTATAGTTCACCTCCCTTCAAAGGTATTTTTTTTGTAGAATTTGACATTTCTAGTATTTGATTGGCTGCAGCCTACAGTTAGCAGTTGGAGGGTTGTCTGATTTGTGGCGAGTCTACCTTGGATAGGATAGTGATGGTCCTGGTATACTTTGGTGGCCTATTTTTGAGGCTGTGCTCCCTTTTTGCTATGGTCCTACATGTAAATCATAACAACATACAAGTGAAAATTTAATAGTGCTGTCCACATAAGAAAATAAGCTTGACTTGAATCTTGCAGCCATCATTAGTATCACTGTAAATTTTGCACATTCTCTTTGCTTTGGTTTCCTTCCAGGCACTGTAGTTTTCCCACACATCGCCAAAGGCATTCAAGATAACGTTCTTGGCAATCCCAAATTGATCGTGTGTAAGTGTGGTTGGATACATGAGAAATGTGTATTGCATCCTACTTCTCTGCCTGTCAAAGTATTCAGACCCTTGTGACTTCCTGCATACTTGATGTTGTAGATTTAATTTTAAGTGGAAATGTCAAAAAACGAAATCTGACATCCCTAGAAGGATTCAGACACTTTGTTGAGGCACTCCAAATTGTGCTCAGGTGCAACCTGTTGGCTTTAATTCTCTCTGAGATGTGTCCAGAACGTGTTTGGAGTTCACATGATGCAAACTGAATTGTTTGTACATCATTTTGAAAGGCACACATGTACCTGTTTATAGAAGATCTCACAATTCACTCTGCATATCAGAATAAAAAAACAAGCCATGAAGTCCAAGGAACACTCTGTAGATTTCAAAAATGAAATTGTAGTGAGGCATAGATCAGGGCAAGCAGATACAACCATTTCCAAAGCTTTCAATGTTCCCAACAGTACAGTGACCTTAATCATTGTGAAATAGGAGAGGTTTGAAACCACCAGGACTCTTCCTAGAATTGGCTGTCTGGCCAAACTGAGTAACCAGGCAAGTAGTGCCCTGGTCAGGGAGAATTTGGGTCAGTTCTAAAAGGACTTCAGAAGTCCTCTGCTAAGATGGAAGAACCTGTCAAAAGGATGACCATCTCAGCACCATCAATCAGACTAGGCAGAAACCACTCTTGAGATAAAGACACATGACTACATTTCAAAGACTCTTAAGATCATGAGGAAACGGATCCTCTGGTCTGACGAGACAAAAGTTGAACTCTTTAGGCAGACCTCCAATTAGCACCAGACACTGTTCACCGCTTGCCTAATACCAGCCGTACTGTGAAGTATGGTGGTATCAGCAATTTACAGTCGTGGCCAAAAGTTTTGAGAATGACCCAAGTGTTGGTTTTCACAGTTTGCTGTTTCAGTGTTTTTAGATCTTTTTGTCAGATGTTTCTATGGTACTCTGAAGTAGAATTATAAGCATTTCATAAGTTTCAAAGACTTTTATTGACAATTACATGAAGTTTATACAAAGAGTCCATATTGCAGTGTTGGCCGTTCTTTTTCAAGACCACTGCAATTCGCCCTGGCAAGCTGTCAATCAACTTCTGACTGATGCCAGCCCATTCCTGCATAATCAAGGCTTGGAGTTTGTCATAATTTGGGTTTTTTTGTTTGTCCACCTGCCTCTTGAGAATTGACCACAATTTCTCAATGGGATTAAGGTCTGTGGAGTTTCCTGGCCATGGACCCAAACTTTTGATGTTTTTTTTCCCGAGCCACTTAGTTATCACTTTTTCCTTATGGTACGGTGCTCCATCATGCTGGAAAAGGCATTGTGTGTCACCAAACTGTTCTTGGATGGTTGGAAGAAGTTGCTCTTGGAGGATGTTTTGTTCCCATTCTTTATTCATGGCTGTGTTCTTAGACAAAATTGTGAGTGAGCCCAATGCCTTGGCTGAGAAGCAACTCCCCACATGAATGGTCTCAGGATGCTTTACTATTGGCATAACATAGGACTGATGGTAGCGCTCACCTTTTCATCTCTGGACAATATTTTTTCCGGATGCTCCAAACAATCGAAAAGGGGATTCATCAAAGAGAATGACTTTTTACCACAGCAGCCCAATCCCTGGACCTTTTACAGGATATCAGTCTGTCCCTGATGTTTTTCTTGGTTTCTTTGCTTCTCTTCTTGATACCAGGCCATCCTCCAAAAGTCTTCACCTCCCTGTGTGTGTGGATGCACTCATATCTGCCTGCTGTCATTCCTGAGCAAGCTCTGCACTGGTGGTGCCCGCAGCTGAATCAACTTTAGGAGAGGGTCCTGGCGCTTGCTGGACTTTCTTGGGTGCCCTGAAGCCTTCTTCACAACAATTGAACCTCTATATGGTAACTCAATCAGCATGACAGAGTGATCTCCAGCCCTGTCCTCGTCAACATGCTCACCTGTGTTAATGAGAGGATCACTGAAATGACGTCAGCAGGTCCTTTCGTGGCAGGGTGGACATGCAGTGGAAATGAGTTTTTTGGGGATTAAGTTAATTTTCATGGCAAAGAGGGACTTTTGCAATTAATTGCAATTCATCTGATCACTCTTCATAACATTCTGGAGTAGATGCAAATTGCCATCTTAAAAACTGAGGCAGCAATCTTTGTGAAAATTAATATTTGTGTCATTCTCAAAACTTTTGTTCACGACTACTCTATCAGGGTGTTTCTCAGTGACTTGTTGAAATTGAGGTAAGGATGATTGCAGAATAATACAGAGAGGTCCTTCAAGGAAACCTGCTCCAGAGTGCATGCCGCCTCTGACTGGAGTGACAGTTCAACTTTCTGCTCAACAATGACCCGAAGAATTCAACCAAGACTACACTGAATTGACTTCAGCACAAGTCTCTAATCGTCCTTAGGTGGCCCAGCTAAAGCCCTGAATTAAACCTTTTGATCATCTGCCGTGTAACCTGAAGATGGCAGTTTACAGATGTTTCCTATTCAATCTAATGGAGCTTGAGAAGACCTGTCAGGAAAAAGGGGATACACTGGCTAAATTCAGGGGTTCAGAGCTTGTAGAGACTTATCCAAGAAAACTGAAAGCTTGACTTGCTGCCACAGGGGATTCTACAAAGTAATGAATTAAGGATCTGAATACTTCAATGAATACTTCAGCTGTTAATTTTTATTAAAATTGCAAACCTTTTCTGAAAGGATGTTTTTCACTAGCTGTTATTAAGTGTAAATTGATGGTGCATTTATCCATTTTAAATGAAATCTACAACACAGTAAAGTGTGCAGAAAGTGATGGGGCCTGAATGCTTTTTGAATCCACGGTATATACATATATGATGCCCTCTATAATGTTAGTGACAAAGACACATTTTCCCTTGATTTAGCCCTCTGCTCCACAGTTTAAAATTATAAGTCAAACTATTCAGATGTGATTAAAGTGCACATTGCACACTTTCATTTAAGGGGATTTGCATATATTTCAGTCACACCATGTAGAAATGACAACACTTTTTATATGATTCCTCCCATTTCAGGGGACAATAATGTTTGGACACTGCAATGGCAGGTCTATTAAAGCTATCATAACATTTAGTCCTTTGTTGCATTCCCTCTCATGCAATGACTGCTTGAAGTCTGCGATTCACACACATCACCAGGCAACTGAGGATCTTCACTGGTGATGCTCTGCCATGCCTCTAATGCAGCCATCTTCAGCTCCTGCTTGTTTCCTTAAGTTTTCTCTTCAGCATAAGGAAGGCCTGCTCAATTGCATTTAAATCGGGTGACCGGCTTGGCCATTCAAGAGTTTTCAGATTTTTAGCTTTGAAAAGCTCCTGTGTTGCCTCAGAAGTGTGTTTGGATCATTATCTTGTTGTAGGATGAAGTTCCGTCCAGTGAGTTTGGAGGCATTTACTGGACCTTGAGCAGATCAGATGTTTTTACACACCTCAGAATTCACCGTGCCATTGCTGTCAGCAGGGCCATCATCAATGAAGAGATGTGTGCCAGGACCTGTGGCAGCCGTACATGCCCAAGTCATAACTCCCACACCACCATGTTTGAAAGGTTGGTGGCCTGCTTTTGATCCTGGGAAGTTCCTTGTCATCTCCACACTTTGCTCTTGCCATCACTCTGATCAGGTTCATCTTTGTCTCATCTGTCCACAAGACTGCCTTCCAGAATTCTGCAGGCTCTTTGAAGTCCTTTTTCCTGAACTGTAATCTGGCCATCCTGTTCTTGTGGCTAACTAGTGGTTTACATATTGCAGTGTGTCCTCTGTAGTTCTGTTCATTAAGTCATCTGCTGATAGTCATCTCTGACACACACATCGGCCTCCCGAAGACTGTGTCTGATCTGTCATACAGGCGTTGGAGGCTTTTTCTTGACCATAGTGAGGATTATTCTGTCATCAGTAGTGGAGGTCTTCCTTGGCCTGCCAGTCCCTTTGTTTTTACTGAGTTCACCAGGTTGTTCTTTCTTCTGCATGATATTCCAGATATTTGATTTAGGTCATTCTAAGGTTTTACCGATGTCTCAAATGATTTTGTTCTTGTTTTTCACTTTCATAATGGCTTCTTTGATTTTCATTGGCACAGCTCTTGTCCTCAGGTTGAACAATGGCAACTACAGACTCCACCAAGGTATCTAATGAAGCCATGAAACACACCTGAGGAATCACAAACACCAGTGATGCCAATTGTAGTAAACATTATGGTGTCCTGAAATGGGGGGACGGTGCAGAAAAAGTGTTGTCATTTTTACATTGTGTGGCCGAAATGTACGCAACTGCCCATAAATAAAAGTCTGCAATGTGCACTTTAATCACATCTGAATTGTTTGATTTGTAATTTTAATCTGTGGAGCAGAGGGGTAAATTAAGGAAAAATGTTTCTTTGTTCCAAAGATTATGGAGGGCACTGTAGGTAACAAGATCTTAACAAACACTTCTTGAGGCTTCATAACACTTACAGTCAGTCAGTCAGTCAGTCATTTTCCAACCCGCTATATCCTAACACAGGGTCACAGGGGTTAGATGGAGCCAATCCCAGCCAGCACAGGGCGCAAGGCAGGAACAAACCCAGGCAGGGCGCCATCCCACCATAGTAACACTTACAGAGTATTACAATATGTCTATTCAACTCTGTAATATGACCTACTAACAAAATATTACTTTGGAGTGGTCTGAGGTGGCTTAACTGAGATGCATTTATCTTGCTGTTACCTACGCGTATTTAGTATAAGACCTGTGAGTCCTTCATATTCATAAGTAATTTTACCAGCATGTTAATATGCCACACTGCACTGAGATGAATAATCCATCTACTGATGTTTTCAAAGTGTTATAAAGACCAAGGGAAGCCTTTGTTGAGGTCTTGTTTCAAATGAATAAATCAGTAATAGATGCATTTTTGCATCACCCAAAGTGTTTCCAATATTTTTAAAAGAGGTCTAGAATTGGGTCAGTAGAATGAAGAAAAAAATGAAAGTTTAGGAAGACGCATAGTCTGGACAATATAGAAGATGACTATATTAAAAATATCAGAAAATGAGAAGGGAGTGCAAGGACATTTATGAAAACTGGACCACATATACAACAGTGTGTTAGATGGGTAAAATCACATTATTTGAACTCCAAATGGCAAATAATTATGCCAAAAATTCAACTCATGGACAAGATATGCGCTTTCGGCACGGCTTGCGACTGGCATCCGTGCATATATACAACCCTCGTTTAGTAATATAGATGGCATTTTTGGACCATTTGTGACAGAGTTAGGTGCTGTATTATATGCAGGTGACGATGCCATGTGGAAGTGATGCCATAATGTTAAGTAATTGGTGCAGGTTGTATAGCAGGCATTACAGATGGCGGGAAACTGGTCGTTGGATTGGGGATTTAAATTTCATGAGTCTAGAATCCTAAATATTTGTTTTTAACTACAAGAGTATAGACAATGGATGTTTTTTTTATTTCTTTTTAAATATGGGCAGTCTTTATCTAATGTCCCAGTGTTTAAATATCTACCTAGGTTTATGGTTTAATACAAGACTGGCATGGCGGCTGTATTTAAGATATTTAAATGATACATGTAAACGAGTTTTCAAACTAATGCGTGGTGTGGTGGGATACGACTGAGTATTCCACTAGATGAGTAATGCAGACACTATATTAAGCATTAAGTTTAACTATTTATTGTACAGAGGAAACCGCTTAAAACAAGTTTACAACAGATAAAAAGTCATTCAATGAGCTACTCTAAGAATCTGCTGCAGAGCGACTTGCACTTCTCCTGTTACTGCCGTTTTCCCAATCTTTCTTTCATTGTTTTAATAGAGACCTGAAGCAAAAACGGCATGCAGCGCGCAGTTTAAACCACAGGAAGCGAGCACGTAAACGGCGTGTGACGTCACCTAGAGCGACGAAAACGGAAGTCGGCGCGTGCCTCGTGGTTGATCTCTCCCAACGGAAATCTGTAAGCGACGTGTTGGGTTCTTACTGTTAAGGGAAGTGGCTTTACCACATCAACTGGAAGCAGACGATGAGTGATCCGAGTCTCTACCTTATTTTGTGAATGTAGGATTTTTATATTCTTTTCTGCCAGAGTTGCAAAATGTGACTTAAATCAACAGTAGGTGGATTCTGGCTCTGCACGTCCGAGTCCCCATATGTTGTTCCGTGTGATTTTTCGTTCATTGGCGTCAGCTTGTGGCTCAGTGCGTTTAACTTCATATCGCTCAGAAACACTCATACTGTTTATTATTGTAACGAGCACAGTGGCGCAGAAACGGATATACTCGCAATCAGACCCGGTCTAAACTCCTTTGGAGCCTTAGGCGGGGTGTACGGATATTGCCCCACGTTGCCCGTAGCTGGAAGTCGGCATTATTTAGTCTCGCGTAGCCAGACGCGCTCCTCAAACGAGAATACGGTACACGTCCGGGGCCAATCCATTCTTCCATTTCTCACTGCTTATCTGAAGCCGGGTCGCGGGGCTAACG
Organism: Polypterus senegalus; assembly: GCF_016835505.1. Lineage (NCBI taxonomy): Eukaryota > Metazoa > Chordata > Cladistia > Polypteriformes > Polypteridae > Polypterus > Polypterus senegalus. The sequence continues at coordinate 163,954,127 of NC_053161.1, forward strand.
GTATGAGCAGTGAGGCCCATACGCTCTTTTGCCCTACCAGTGTGGAATTCCAAGGCGTTCCCAGACCATCTGGGAGATAATCATCCCAGAGAGCCCTTGGTTTTCTCCGGGGTCTCCTTTCATCTGGTCGTGCCTAAAAAAACTCCACGGGGATGCGTTCAGGAGGCATCCGTATCAGATGCCCGAACCGACTCATCTGGCTCTACTCCGAGCCTCTCCCGGATGTTTGCCTTTCTCTCCCTGTCTGTAAAGGAGCGCCCAACCACCCTTCGGAGAGAGCTTATTTCGACCGCTTGCATCCGCCATCTTATTCTTTCAGTCATTACCCAGAGCTCATGACCACAAGTGAGTCTAGGGTCGTAGATCGAGTGCTTCTCCCTTATACTCGGCTCCTTCTTCAGCACTACAGATCGGTATAGCGACCGAATAATTGCTAATTGTTATAGAATTGTTATATTGTTACGTTGTATTCACCATGCTACTGCTTTGTTTCTACAAACTTGGCTTAGAAAATCAGTGAGCGTATATTTAAATACGTGAAGCAAAGATGTACTCATTTTTCCATATGGAGTTAAAAAAGTAATCGGTACTTGTGTACTAAACTAAATGTCTATTCAACTCTGTAATATGACCTACTAACAAAATATTACTTTGGAGTGGTCTGAGGTGGCTTAACTGAGATGCATTTATCTTGCTGTTACATACGCGTATTTAGTATAAGACCTGTGAGTCCTTCATATTCATAAGTAATTTTACCAGCATGTTAATATGCCACACTGCACTGAGATGAATAATCCATCTACTGATGTTTTCAAAGTGTTATAAAGACCAAGGGAAGCCTTTGTTGAGGTCTTGTTTCAAATGAATAAATCAGTAATAGATGCATTTTTGCATCACCTAAAGTGTTTCCAATATTTTTAAAAGAAGTCTAGCATTGGGTCAGTAGAAAGAAAAAGAAAAAAATGAAAGTTTAGGAAGACGCATAGTCTGGACAATATAGAAGATGACTATATTAAAAATATCAGAAAATGAGAAGGGAGTGCAAGGACATTTATGAACACTGGACCACATATACAGTGTGTTAGATGGGTAAAATCACATTATTTGAACTCCAAATGGCAAATAATGATGCCAAAAATTCAACTCATGGATAAGATATGCGCTTTCGGCACGGCTTGCGACTGGCATCCGTGCATATATACAACCCTCGTTTAGTAATATGGATGGCATTTTTGGACCATTTGTGACAGAGTTAGGTGCTGTATTATATGCAGGTGACGATGCCATGTGGAAGTGATGCCATAATGTTAAGTAATTGGTGCAGGTTGTACAGCAGGCATTACAGATGGCGGGAAACTGATCGTTGAATTGGGGATTTAAATTTCATGAGTCTAAATCTAAATATTTGTTTTTAACTACAAGAGTATAGACAATGGATGTTTTTTTTTTTATTATTTCTTTTTAAATATGGGCAGTCTTTATCTAATGTCCCAGTGCTTAAATATCTACCTAGGTTTATGGTTTAATACAAGACTGGCATGGCGGCTGTATTTAAGATATTTAAATGAAACATGTAAACGAGTTTTCAAGCTAATGCGTGGTGTGGTGGGATACGACTGAGTATTCCACTAGATGAGTAATGCAGACACTATATTAAGCATTAAGTTTAACTATTTATTGTACAGAGGAAACCGCTTAAAACAAGTTTACAACAGATAAAAAGTCATTCAATGAGCTACTCTAAGAATCTGCTGCAGAGCGACTTGCACTTTTCCTGTTACTGCCGTTTTCCCAATCTTTCTTTCTTTGTTTTAATAGAGACCTGAAGCAAAAGAGGCAGGCGGCGGCGCGCAGTTTAAACCACAGGAAGCGAGCACGTAAACGGCGTGTGACGTCACCTAGAGCGACGAAAATAAAAGTCGACGCGTGCCTCGTGGTTGATCTTTTACTTACACAGAAATCTGTAAGCGACGTGTTGGGTTCTTACTGTTAAGGGAAGTGGCTTTACCACATCAACTGGAAGCAGACGGTGAGTGATCCGAGTCTCTATTTTATTTTGTGAATGTAGGATTTTTATATTCTTTTCTGCCAGAGTTGCAAAATGTGACTTAAATGAACAGTAGGTGGATTCTGGCTCTGCACGTCCGAGTCCCCATATGTTGTTCCGTGTGATTTGTCGTTCATTGGCGTCAGCTTGTGGCTCAGTGCGTTTAACTTCATATCGCTCAGAAACACTCATACTGTTTATTATTGTAACGAGCACAGTGGCGCAGAAACGGATATACTCGCAATCAGACCCGGTCTAAACACCTTTGGAGCCTTAGGCGGGGTGTACGGATATTGCCCCACGTTGCCCGTAGCTGGAAGTCGGCATTATTTAGTCTCGCGTAGCCAGACGCGCTCCTCAAACGAGAATACGGTACACGTCCGGGGCCAATCCATTCTTCCATTTCTCACTGCTTATCTGAAGCCGGGTCGCGGGGCTAACGGTATGAGCAGTGAGGCCCATACGCTCTTTTGCCCTACCAGTGTGGAATTCCAAGGCGTTCCCAGACCATCTGGGAGATAATCATCCCAGAGAGCCCTTGGTTTTCTCCGGGGTCTCCTTCCCTCTGGTCGTGCCTAAAAAACCTCCACGGGGATGCGTTCATGAGGCATCCGTATCAGATGCCCGAACCGACTCATCTGGCTCTACTCCGAGCCTCTCCCGGCTGTTTGCCTTTCTCTCCCTGTCTGTAAAGGAGCGCCCAACCACCCTTCGGAGAGAGCTTGTTTCGACCGCTTGCATTCGCCATCTTATTCTTTCATTCATTACCCAGAGCTCATGACCACAAGTGAGTGTAGGGGCGTAGATCGAGTGCTTCTCCCTTATACTCGGCTCCTTCTTCAGCACTACAGATCGGTATAGCGACCGAATAATTGCTAATTGTTATAGAATTGTTATATTGTTACGTTGTATTCACCATAATCACCATGCTACTGCTTTGTTTCTACAAACTTGACTTAGAAAATCAGTGAGCGTATATTTAAATACGTGAAGCAAAGATGTACTCATTTTTCCATATGGAGTTAAAAAAGTAATCGGTACTTGTGTACTAAACGGACGGCTAGCACCCTTTTCTCTAGCCCCACAGTAACACATTTAGGAACTTCTAAACACGAAAAAACAAATGGTAACTCCCTTGGTCTGAACAGGTAGCTTTCTAGATAAACGAGCATTAACTTTCTTATATATCTTATTGGTCATTGATGTCTTATTGATATTGTGCATTGCAGTTTTTTGTATTGAAGAGAAAACTGTTTAGATGTGGTAGTTTTTTTTTGTTAAAACAAAGTAAAAAAAAAAAGTCAGTTTGGCGCTTTTCAGTGTGGTAGAATCCCACCTATCCTTAAGGTTTGTCTTCTACAGCTGAAAAAATTGCAGGCTGCTGTCAATTTACTAAAGTGGGTATCACATTATTCATATCTAATTATGTCAGGCTTCATTACAGGAACACAACACGCATAGTTGCAGGAAGCCCTTATATAGCAGGCGAGCAGCCCTGCAAGTAACCTAATAATTTAAATGAGTACAAACCTTTCAGTTTCCCAAAATAACCTAACTCTAAAATATGTAAAACACTTCATTTTTGTTTCTGTCCAGATCTTTGAGGAAGAATTCCAGCTCCTATTCATGCTGGCTTCTTTGCAGTTTTTATATATATTTTCTGTTTTGATTGTATTGTACTGCTTCGTTTTCTTTTATCTTGTGTTGTAATGTTTTCTCTGTGAAGCGGCTTAGGATTGTGTCTGCTTTCGGTGCTGCCACGTAAAATAAGGCCTGCGTAATTTTCACGCTGTACATTTGCCTCCATGTGTGTCCCATGCTTCTGCTTTGCTATACTTAGCTGTCATAGAAATTCAATAAGCATATTTTAAATTTAACTAGTATTTGAAGTAAGTAAATTTGGTGACCTGTCATTTAGAAGTATTACTGTTAAACAAGGTATGAATGAATACTGGTGGGCAGCAACTGTGTGAGGTGGTCCTCCTCAAGCCTTCACTCCATCATTTTAATATTGTTTTACGCCTCAAATGATATATGAAGAGCAATGAGCTGCAGTCGGTATGATTTCTCTAAACAGTCTGATCTTGATGCAAACTTTAGAGGAACAAGGTGCTATAAAAATGTATATTTTTATATCAAACAGGTATATTTATAATGAAATGAAATTTTCTTTCAACAGCAAGGAGGAAGCAGCTGGCATTTACTGTGACAGCAGAATGGATGTGAAAGAGAAAACGTGTGAGGGTGACATAAATACCATGGAGAAAATGACTGTAGATATTAAGGAGGAGGATTGTAAATGGGAGATGGTCCATCCTAAAGAGGAGAATATGTGCATTAAGAGTGAGGATTCTGAACTGGGGTCGGCAGGCATGAAAGAGGAGGCTGAGGTGAAGTCTGAATCATTACAATGTGACGCAAAGAGGGCTGAGGAAACTTCATCTCCTAGAACACGGGAAGAGCAGCCATCCACTTTAAATCAGTCTGGAGAAAGTAAGTGTAAAATTACAATATTTATATGTTTTAGGGTCAGGTGTTAGGGTAGGGGTTTGAGCCTGAAAGAGAGGTCTTGTGTTTTTTAGGGTGTGTGAAAATTGAAAATGTGTTAAGGTTTAAAATTTTGTAATGAAGTGGGGACAGTTTTTTATTTAAAGTATTGCAAGTGTTATAGGAAGTTTTTTTTGTTTGTAGAAGAGCTTGTTTGTGTTTATTAAAGTAACCCCAAGAGATGTTAGGAGTCTTGGATTCATTAGTGAAATTTATTTCTTCTTGGACTATTCCGCATGTATTTTGATATTGAGTAATGTCTGTGGGCTGAACTATGGATTAGCAGAATTACGATGTCTGTTAAACCTGACCAATGCAATAAATTGTTGTTGTTGTTAATAATAATAATATTATTATTACAGGGTCTCCCGGGGTATTATTTTTTAGCTGGTGTTGTTTTGTTTCCCTCCATTGATAGTTTAATCAACACAAATCACATTAGGAGTTTCCCAAATGACTTTAGATTAGTTAACCTCCTAACATGCACACGTACCGGTCCCGGTACATAACTACACTTGGACAACGTCACAGCCATGTGTGCATGCCCCTCTGTCATGCACCTGGACATACTACACATCAAATGAAACCTCAGAGTCTCGTCTTTCCGGTGATATAAACCATTTTGACACACAACAACCACAGCACTGACACTAAAGCCTTTTTTACAGAGAAGTAAATACTTTAAGAGTTGACTTTTCTTACCTTTGAAGGCTCTCTGCAAGTCAAACATCAATATTTCTGAGCAATATTGGTCTCATTCTGTCTGTAAGGCTCCAGGGAATATAATCCAGTAAAACAATTAGGTCCAAAACACACGATAGATCCTCAAAGGGACAAAACTCCAGAAAACGTTTCTTAACTTGAGACTAGCACCAACATTTTTTTTCATTTCTATTGGTCATATCGGACGGAATTTGTTTCTGTCGGCGATGACCATGCTAAAGCATGTTACTCGGAAGTGTTAGCTTCTGATTGACACCTAAGTTGGCCAATTAGGAGGGGTCTGGGGGGTGACTGGAGCCTTGTATAGCCAACGAGTGTCACAGACAGCTGAACGATGATGCACATCTCCAAAACCTGGTAGAATCGACCAATTTGATTTGACACTGTGAGTGACGCTCCAAACTTGCAGCCAATGAGCAGCTGAGCACGCCGATATGTAATTTGCCATGCAAACTTGTAAACAAAGTGCGTAACCGGCATTTGGCCTGTCAGCAGACTTGGTGCGTAAATTACGCATGGTTGTTTATTGTGATTTCACCAAGTTTTTTTGCATTTTACATATGTATAAACGTACAGAAAAACGTAAATACATTCTCGACGAAGTAGTAGAGGCATGTACACGGCGTGACAGTGATGAATCGGACCAGGAGAAGTCTGAGACGGAGAGCGACATTTCTGATGTGGACTCAGTAACTGAGGACATGTTTTTGAATGGGATGGACGCCTTGCTTGATAGGTAAGTGTGTTTTTATTGTGTTTTCACACTATTTTACATAAAAATTAGATTGGCAGACACTACAGTATGTACAGTGACAAGTAAATAATGACACATTTGCTCACTTTTACAGGCAAAGTGATCCTGATTGGGAGCCAGAAACTCTGTTGGCTGAAGTCCATGTTGAAATGGATCAGTAAGTTTTTTTTTCCTCAGTGAGGCCCACCACATGTCTTATTAGATCTAATTCCCAGTGATGCTTAGCTTCTTTGGGATTGGGAGTGGTCTGGTCCAGGAGCCTTGCGGGGGTTGAGTTTCTTGAGGCTTTCAGGACTGAGAGGGTGTGGGGGTTTTAGTGAGGTGCCTCCTGGGGAGTTAGAGGTGTGAATGTCCATGCTGAATGGATGTGTGGAGATACCAGGACTGGCTGATGGTCCATCAGAGTGACTGGAGAACTTTCCAGACCTATGAAGGAGGTTGTCTTTGTGCTGTCAGGAGTAGTACAGTAGTACTTGTTTTTATATTTGTTTTTACATATTATATAGATAGATACTTTATTAATCCCAAGGGGAAATTCACATATATAAGATTATAATCGGTTATTGTTGTTGATATTACTTTTTAGACCATCTTTAGAGCCAGAACCGGGTCCTTCCTCCAAGACTCGTCGGTTGACAAGAACCAGAAGAGGCAGGGGATGGGGGAGGAGCAGAGGAACGGGACGTGGTGCTTGTGCTAGAGAGCCACCGCCACCTGCAGAGGGAAAGTGGCATAATGTTGAAGTTCCAGACATCACACCTTCCCAACCCCCCTTTTGTCCTAGAAGGACTCCTGAACCCCAGATAATTAGCACATCAAACTACACTGTGCTTGAACTATTTCAGCAGTTTTTTACGAACACTATGTTACTGACTATTGTGGCAAATACAAATGTGCACGGCAGATCCGTTTACAGCTCATGGACAGACATTGGCATTGAAGACCTCTACTCTTTTCTGGCAATTGTAATTTACATGGGCCTCTTGAAAGTACCTGCACTTACTGATTACTGGAGAAAAGGAAAATTATACAGTCTTCCTTTTCCTCAGTCAGTTCTGTCAGGTCGGAAATTCTTCTCAATTGTTCACGGTCTTCATCTAAGCAGTCCAGACGACGATGCTAAAAATGAAAGTAAAAGAGGCACTGCTGATTTTGACCGCCTGGGCAAGATCAAGCCCATCTACATCGACATTAGAAATGCATGTCGTCAGAACTTCCAACCAAATCAGCATATCTCCATTGATGAGAGAATGGTTGCTTCAAAAGCTCGAGTAATATTCAAGCAATATCTGAAAAACAAACCTGTTCGATGGGGCTACAAGCTGTTTGTGCTTGCAGATTCTGAAACAGGCTACACGTGGGACTTTTTTGTCCATGAGGGCAAAAGTGCACAAGCATGCACAAAGGGGTTGAGCTATGACTCGGTTATGACTCTTGTCAACACCTCTTTATTGGGCACAGGGTACAAGCTCTTCGTGGACAATTTTTATACGAGCCCAGTTCTGTTTCAGGATCTCCTGAAAAAAAATATAACAGCCTGTGGCACAATCAGGACACACAGACAGGGTTACCCCAAAACTACTGTCAACATCCTGGACACCAATGCTACCCGTGGCAGTATCAGATGGATTCGGGAAGACCCCTTGCTTTTTGTCCAGTGGAAAGATACCAGAGACGTCTTTATGTGCTCCACCATGCACACCGCCCATGGAGAGGAGACAGTGACGCGTAGGGTGAAAGATGAGGCAGGCCGTTGGATCAAGAAAGTTGTCCCCATTCCACCAGCCATCAAAGAGTACAACAAGTATGTATAATATAACATGTATTTACCCCCTCTTAAAATTGTATTTGTATGTTACTAATATATTTGCATTGATTTTAGGCACATGGGTGGAGTCGACCTGTCAGATGCACTGATCGGCTATTATGAGGTTCTCCACAAGACAAAGAAATGGTACAAGACTTTTTTTTACCATTTTGTGGATATTGCCATTGTTAATGCCTTCATATTGTACAAAGCCCAGTGCAAGGCAAAGGCAGTAGTTCCTGTGCACCAGAAGGCATTTAGGGAAACCCTAGTCTTGGAGCTAGCAGCTGCGGGATCCACCAGGACAGCACAACAAGACGAGAACAGGGAAGACCATCATCGTTTGGTGCACATCAGCAGTGGTGGGGATAAAACTCATGGCCGGCTGAGGTGCAGGAGGTGCCAAGCAAAAACCCCTGTAAAATGTTCTACATGTGACATGCCCTTGTGCTTTCTGCCTACTAGGGATTGCTACAATCAGTGGCACATGGACAGACGCTGAGCTGTGTTGGAACAGTTTGTAAAAAAATGTATATAGTTTGTGTGCATCTAGAAGAGCATTTGTTTGTTCCTTTCAAATATATATTTTTGGCCCGTAACACTTGTTTTGACTATTTTTATATTGAAATGTGTATTTTTTATTGTTTTTATTATGGAATATGAATTTCCATAACTAATAGAGTGACACTGTGTGTAGATGTAGATTCCTTTAGGTGTAAGCTTTCAGTAGAGCCCTCATTGATATCTGTGGGTTGAAGCATTCAAAAGTTATTACACTTTTTCCATACGTTCCAAAATGTGGATAATAGATAAACCAGAGGTCCCTCTAAAAAGCACCTGGACCTGCCCACATAAAAACTGGTGTAAAAATGTCATTTTTACAGGTATTCTTTTCAAATTTGAAATGTGAGTAGTCAACAAGTTATTCTGTTGGTACATAGTGTGTTTCTGTCCCCACCTACCTACTGCCGCTATAGAGGCCTTTATTTTCACAAAAAAACTTGGGTGAGAACAAAAAAATTCATTTTTTTCTGTGAGTTCTAATGTGCATAACTTTTGATCAGTCACACCTACAGTGATTCTGACTGCTAAGGGTGAAACTAGAGAATGTTACCTTTACAAAGAGACCAAACATGTTTATAGTCCAGATGGTTCAATAACAGCAGTGATTCTAATTTGGAGAGGTCAAATTACAAGCGATTTAGCAAAAATGACCCCGCTTAATAAGGTGTTAATTTTAAAGTATAAGCAGATGCTAAAATGTTTAAGTAGCCATCTAGTGAGGGAACAGGAATTACAATTCATATCCTGTTTAATGGTAAAGTCTGAGGGGTCAGGGTGCCCTAGAGCTTCTGCTTTAAATATTTATCTGTGAGATGATTACATCTTCTGCTTCGAATCAGGCTCATTGTGGAAAACCTGGATCTGCACAGTTAGGTTGATGTGATCATAGTCAACAAAAAAGTGCAAATCTGTGGCCATTCTTATTAGAGATGTACCGATATGGGAATTTTAGGCCAATGCCGATATCCGATAATGTCTATGTGCTTATCTACCAATGCCGATATACATATTTATAAGATACAGAGAATAATGAGACTTCATCTGTCTGGACAAGAAGTACAGACAAAGTGAACATTTCTTTGTATAACAATTTTGCACACCACATTCAATCATTAAAAACAAATGATATCTGCCACATTTGGCTGGCTACCTGTTGGTTATATGGGAAACAGTTTTGCAGGTTGTTGCTTTAAATAACACTTTTCTCTTTCTTTTTGTTGGAACAAATACAACAAATTCAACAATAATCTAAAAAATGAATACTGAAAAAATGGTACAATGACAATGAAATAAGCAATACCACTTAAGAATAGCAACTTTTGCAAATTATTTACAATCATTAAAATGGCTTCTGCTCAACCACATTTGGCTGGCTATCTAATCCTTTGTTTTACAGTCTGCAGTATTAAATACCACAACTTTTTTTTCTTTCTTTTTTAGTGGAATAAATCTAACCAATCTATAATTTTAAAAAACAAAAGCATTTAACAGTAAATAACTTTTTTTCTGGAGGCTTATTATACTTTTCTATTTTTTTAAGTATGATGGGGAGGTTTTTCTTAACGAACAAGAGCATTTCTGCCTTGTCGCAGGAAATTCTGTTTCTCTTTTCATTGATCACATTAGAAGCCAAACTGAATAATCTCTTGCCGTCCACGCTAGTACATGGGGCTGACAGGAACTTGCGGTCTACTTTGGCAATGGTAGGAAACCGACTCCAGTTGTTGTTCCAGTATTTCAGTGGATTTTCATTCCTCGGGATTGGTGCTTCAGAAAGAAATCCCTGCACTTGCCAAGTAGCATGCATACATATACAGTATTATATTTAGCATCATCTTTCATATCTAAAAGATAGATTTGCATTTTTGCTTTTACCAGGGCTGTCAGATTAAGATTAGAATCCTTACAATAAAAATAAGTATATGGCATTTGAATTGAATGCATGTCTGTATTGTATTTGCTGTTTTTGGAAACATTAAATATTTCTACTTTTCACTGTAGATCATGATCTGCTTACAAGTTGCTCATTATTGCTTAAGAGACTCGGGTGAAAACAGTGGCTTCCATGAATGTGATTGGCTCTCCCACAAAAAGCAACGCAAAGAGAAATAAGACACGCACCGCCCTGGCACTTTCTAACGACAATGTTCAAAAGAAAAACAAACAAATTTGCCAGTGATTGCTCAAACAAAGTAAATGCAGTCATTTTTTTTACTCGTGTGCATTTCGTTCGATGCAAGTTCCATCTGGGCTTGCAACATTTTGAGTGCCAGCGATTTTACATCTGCATCGAAATAGCGGTCTTTGTATCTCAGGTCTACAATAGTTTTGTTTATTATTTTCTAATTTGTTTTTGTTGTATTTGAACAAATCTGTATCCTTATGTGGTGGGTGCTGTGCTTGACATTGTGGTACAGCCATAATAATTTGAACCTTAACATAAAAAAAAAAAACTCTGGGGATGATTGCAATTTGCAAGAAACGGTCACCTGCTCACGTATCACTTGCTATAAAAGGCTCAGCCATTGTGACAACAGAATCATTTAGGTTTCTGAGCACTGTGGTGTCACAAAGCCTTAAGTGGGACAATAACATCACAGATACAGTGGGTATCGAAAAGAACCCCCCCCCCTTCGAAATATTCCCATTTTTTTACTTTACAGCCTTAAATGAAAACACACACAAACCAATATTTCTTCCCAGTTTTACTTATTTAATACAACCTAAAACATCCAACTGAAAGATATCATAGCTACAGTTCAGAAGAATTATAAAAAAAAAATCAAAAACAAGACCTACTGAGATTAATAAAGGATCACCACCCTCCCAATGTCAATATTGTGTTGAACCCCATTTTGCTTTAATGACAGCCCTCTGTCCGCTTTGCACATATAGATTGAGCCCACTCAATATTTGCCCCCAACTCTTCTTTACAGTTTAACTGTTCAAGTTTGGTCACATTGAATGGTGAGCGTTGGTGGACTGCTATCTTCATATCTTTCCACAGATTTTCAGTGGGATTTAGGTCTGAGCTCTGACTTGGCCACACCAGGACATTCACTTTTTTCTCCTTCAGTCACTGTGTGGTCAATTTTGCTGTGTGCTTTGTGTTGTTGTCGTGTTGAAAGGTGAACATTCTGCCCATCTTCAACTTTCTGGCAGACGGTAGCAGGTTTTCCTCAAGAATTTGATGGTATTTTGCCCCATCCATTTTTCCTTCTACCCTAATGAGAGCCCCAGGCCCTGTGGCAGAGAAACACCCCAAAACAGAATGCTGCCACCTTCATGCTTTACCGTCAAGTATGGTGTGTTGTGGATGGCGAGCTGCATTGGTGTACCATTTGGTATTGAGGCCAAATAGTTTGATTTTGGTCTCATCTGAACATAAGACCTTTTTCTGCTTGGCATTGGAATCTTCAAGGTGCATTCTGGCAAAGCTCAAACGAGCCTTAATGTGGCCTTTCTTGAGAAGTGGCTTTTTCCTTGTGACCCTCCCGAACAAGCCATATGCACACAATGACCACCCTCTGCCACCAAATCCTGTAGTGGCCATTGACCTCTTGGTAGCCTCTCTTACCAGTTTCCTCCTTGCTCTTCCATCCAGTTTGGAGGGACGACTGGATTCAGGGAGGGTCCTAGTAGTACCAGACACTTGCCATTTCTTTATTATGGACTTTACTGTGCTCCTTGGGATTGATGAAACCTTTGAGACTTTTTTCTGTACCCATCTCCTGCCTTATGTCTGTCCACAACTCTGTCCCTGAGATCTTTTGAAGGTGGCTTGCCACCCATAGTCAGTTGTTTGTTGTCAGTTGCAGTACCAAGCAAGGGAATGAATGCTCCAGGAACAGCTTCACTAATCACACAGATTACAATTGATCACAGGTGGAAGGAAGCCAGTAACTGGGGACTGCAATGGAAATGGTGGGCAGTTACACCTGATTGAGTTTAGGAGGGGAGTGATCCTTTATTCATCTCAGGATTTCTTGTTTTTTATTTTTTATAATTCTCCTGAACTGTAGCTGTGATATCTTTCACTTGAATGTTATAGATTGCATTGAGTGAGTAAAGCTGGAAGAAATATTGTTTTGTGTGTTCATTTAAGGCCGTAGAGCAAAAAAATGGGAATATTTCAAAGGGGGGTTTTTTGCTATACCCAATGTATTATTAAGAAACCCCATCAGAGAATGTTCTTTTTGCATCAGTTGAGGAAATTCAATCTCCCTAAAATAATATTGGTCCAATTGTGCACAGCCATCATCGAGTCCATTCTGACCTCTTGTGTAACAGTCTGGTTCAGTGCTGCCTCTGTTCACGCCAAGGTCACTCTGCAGCACATCATCAGAACCTGTGAGAAGATCATACAGGCACTGTAATTTACCTCTCATTCAAGTCCTTTATTAGTGCAGGGTAAGGAAGTGGGCCACAAAAATTATTGATGATCCAACTCACCCAGGGCATCACCTGTTTCAAAGACTCCCCTCCGGCAAACGTCTTTGTGCAGTGAAATATAAAACACCACATCGCTAACACAGTTTTTTCCACATGCAGTTATTCTGACTAGTCAAGTCTGAGCTTCTACTCAGTACCTGTACGTTAGACTACCAGGAGATTTTAATCCTCCTATCTCATCATTTTATTTAATGTTACCCTTGTATGCTGCATCATATTTTATCATTTTATCTTCTTATATTTATCTTTTGTATTCTGTTTTGTCATTGTATGTTGCACCAATACCATCAAGACAAATTCCTATTATACATTAGTGTATAAAGTGAGTTCTCACTCAGTGAGTGATATCATGCGTTCTTGCATTTTGCTTTGAGAGTTATTGTGGTACTCTGTGGCTGCACTTGGTGAAGATCACAGTGTAAGAACAAAATCGTTTGTACTGTTGTATTTCTGAGGTTGCCATTATAGATTGGCCATCTAGCTCAGTGAAGAGGATTACTTGTGTTTTGTGTATTGTATTTACCTCATTTTTCGATAGCATTTGCACGCCCAGCCTACCTGGAAGGGGTTGTTTCTCTAAATGGTCTTTCCCCATTTCTTCCATTTTTCTCCCTACAAGCTGTGTTTGTTTTTGAGTTTTTTCATCTCTTCTTAGAGAGTCAAGACTGGGGTGTATTCAAAAATCAGGGCCTGTTAAAGCCAATTGAGGCATTCCTTGTGTGATATTTTTTTTTTTTGGATTATACAAGAAATAAACTTGTTGTTTCTGAATGTTATTTTTAAGACTTCATGAGCTGAGGATTTATGTCCTATCTAACTAAAAGCTGACATGCGTCCTTAGCTAGCAGAAGTCTCTTGATTTTTGGCATAATTTCATGACTGGAGTCAAATAGAGAATGGATCTGTGACAAACAGAAGTACATTTCTGCCTATTCAAACAAGTCCTTTTAAATAAGTGTCCAATTTTTCATTGTCAGCTTGTGCTCGGAGAGAACTGTTGGGGCTAGCTGTATTTGTGGTGCAGTAAATATACTGCTCAAAAAAATTAAAGGCACACTCTTTCATCTGAGTATAGCATCAAGTCAGTGAAATTTCTGGGCTATTGATCTGGTCAGTTAAGTAGCAGTGGGGCTTGTTAATCAGTTTCAGCTGCTTTGGTGTTAATGAGGTGCACTAGAGGGGCAACAATGAGACGACCCTCAAAACAGGAATGAATGGTTTAACTGGTGGAGGGAGGCCACTGACATTTTCCCTCCTCATCTGTTTTTTCACTCGTTTTGCATTTGGCAATGGTCAGTGTCACTACTGTTAGCATGAGGCAATACCTGAACCCTACAGAGCTTGGTGGCACAGGTAGTCCAACTTCTCCAAGATGGCAGGCGCATCAATACGTGTCATTGCCAGAAGGTTTGCTGTGTCTCCCAGAATGGTCTCAAGGACATGGAGGAGATTCCAGGAGACAGGCAGTTATTCTAGGAGAGCTGAACATGGCCCCTTGTAGAAGGTCCGTAACCCATCAGCAGGACCAGTATCTGCTCATTTGGGAAAGGAGGAACAGGATGAGCACTGCCAGAGCCTATATAATGACCTCCAGCAGGCATGCCACTGGTGTGAATCTCTCTGACCAAACAATCAGAAACAGACTTCATGAGGGAGGCCTGAGGGCCCAACATCCTCTAGTGAACCCTGTGCTCACTGCCCTGTTGGCACCATGGAGCTCGATTGGCATTTGCCATAGAATACCATAATTGGCAGGTCCACCACTGACGCCCTGTGTTTTTCACATATGAGAGCAGGTTCACCTTGAGCACATGTGACAGATGTAAAAGGGTCTGGAAAAGCCATGGAGAATGTTATGCTGCCTGTAACAATGTTCAGGATGACTGGTTTTGTTGTGGGTCAGTGATGGTCTGGGGATGCATATCCATGGAGGGATGCACAGACCTCTACAGGCTAGACAACGGCACCTTGACTGCCATTAGGTATCGGGATGAAATCCTCAGACCCATTGTCAGACCCTATGCTGGTGCAGTGGCTCCTGGGTTCCTCCTGGTACACAACAATCCGCGGCCTCATGTGGCGAGAGTATACAAGCAACTCCTGAAGACTGTCCAGGAGCTCAGTGATGCCCTGTTCCAGACCTGGGAGGAGATCCCCCAGAACAGGGGTTCTCAAACTCGGTCCTGGGGGACCCCTGTGGCTGCAGGTTTTTGTTCCAACCAGATTCCTAATCGGTGACAACACCTGATAGCACTGATCTCATTTAATTAGCTGGTATTATTATCATTATTATTAATATTAGTATTATCTTTTATTCTACATTCAGAAAAGCACAGCAGCATGATTTTCACATTTACTGTATAAGAAACTTAGAAATATGTCTGGTTTTGCTATGGATTTAAATGCTTAACTCTGTTTTTATTATATTTCGCCCTTTCTCTGTGCAGTTTGCTCCCTTCATTGAATCTTAATAATGACAATTAAAAACAGTCAGAGCAGAAACCCAAGCAAACAACACTCAATTGTGAAAGGCTGCAACTATTTTGGTGTCATCCCCACAAAGTAGTAAATAACAGATTAATTAAACAATTTGAACACCTAGAAAAGTAAAATGAAGATGATCAAGATGAAAATACTGTTAAAAAGAAAAAAATACACATAACTGCTTAGTACATTTTAATATATATATTTTTTTTTTTTACCAAACTTAGTTTTCTAATTTGTATATTGTTCCCAAAACGGGGAATCTGGGAAACAACAATTCACTTAATTAGCCCAGGAATCCAATTTAAAACAGAGGCTGGTTGGAACAAAAACCTGCAGCCACAGGGGTCCCCCAGGACCGAGTTTGAGAACCCCTGCCCCAGAACACAATCCATTGTTTCATTAGGAGCATGCAGGAGCCCCCCTCCCCCACTTTCCCGACATTGTTAGCCATGCATACAAACACATTTATACAAACTACTGAGTACGAATTTGGAGTTGCTACAATGGCATTTTTGCAAATTGAAATAGTCTGCCTGCCTCATCATTTTTTCCCTTTGATTTTCGGGGTGTCTTTGAATTCAGCCCTCAGTAGGTTGATGATTTTCATTTCCATTAAACGATGCGACATCCTTTCGTTCCTAAGACATTACCCAGTCCATATCAGTAGAGATAGCCAGCAGGATTTTTTCCCCCATTGAGATCTGATGTGTTTTCAAAGTGTTCCTTTAATTTTTTGAGCAATTTATATCATTATACTGTTTTTCAGCTTTTTTTTCCCCTAAACCCCACTTCATACAATCATTATTAAATGTACTTAATGTGATTTCAAATGCAGTACATATTAAATTTACTTTTGTTTTAAGTAAATGGTGTAAAATTGCATAGTTGGACACTTCGATTTTACTCACTGGCTGGGTGTAGCCTGCAGGCCATCTGGTGAGTATTGCCGATGTAGTGGCTCCTCTCTTGAAGTTCACTTATGAAGCTAAAAGGCGCTAGAGAGAACACTGCAGTCCGTTTAGTCAGCACAGTTAGAGGGCACTGCTGCAAACCAATCACTGTACCATTCATTTTGACAGTTCATGTACCTAATGAAGTTCAAAAAATAAAACGCACAAATCTAAATCTAATGAAGAGTTCAAGATTTTTGTTTACTTGGTGCAGTGAAATTGTTCCTTATGTAACACTCGGACCGCTAGTGACCGTAATATAATACTAGCAAGCAGGGCTGTGGAGTCGGTAGATAAATGCTCCGACTCTGACTCCTCAGTTTCTAAATCTTCCGACTCCTCTGTATGTATATACTATGCTAATGTATTTTCTACATCCATTGAAGGAAAGGAAGGCAACATACATGTCATTTCACCACAGAACTACTGGCTAGGAAGCCAACACTCTACTATAATGCCAGATTAAAGACAAACACAATTGATTGGCGGCCGCAGATTGTGGGTGTCCACATGGGCGGGCAGATCCAGCTTGCGGAAAATCTCGACCACCGCCCCCATCCAAAGTAATGTGATGCCTCTGTCTGCTGCAGTGGCTGTCTCCTCTGTCAGCCAGCCGGAAGTTTAGTGCATTGTGTCACTCACCGGCCAGCTGATCAGCAGAACGAGCCTCTGCTGGAGACAGGTAGGGAGATCTGTGTTCTCGGCTCCTTCGGCCCCCTTCACTAGCGCATAGCGAAGGGGAGCCGACAGAGCTGAGAACACACCAGATGATTTTTCAGGCGTTTGACGCGTGATGACTCGTTGAACGGCCGAAAAATCGGCAGTGCATCTGTAAATGTATGGGGGGCTTTAGGCTAGGTTCACAGTTCCCTGTAACAGTGGAACACGACACAATGGAAAGCGGTGCCGCACCTTACCTGTGCATTACATCCCATATAGTGACGCATACAGTCAATGAAAAGCATGCTTCATGGTTACTTGACATGTTCGTTTTGTGGTAACATTATGCACTGCATGCATTGGGCTTTATTCTTACAGCAGAGAAGTAGTTCATTATGACTGTTTGTGAATTGGGACATTTCAACTTACTTTTTTAATTCCCATTTAAATTTATTAGGAGTCGAAGTCGGTTAACTTTTTGCCGACTCCGACTCCAGGTACCCAAAATTGTCTCCGACTCCACAGCCCTGCTAGCAAGTGACAAACATAAAAACATACAGAAAAGGATATATACAGTAGTCCCTAATCTTGGTCTTTGGGGCCCACTATGGCTACAGGTTTTTGTTCCAACCAATTTCCGTTTTTTAATTGGACTCTTAGTCTAATTAAGTGAGTCATTAATTCACAGTTTCTGTGTTTTGGAGCCAATGTAGAAATTACAAACTAAGTTTGGTAGATTTTTATTAAAATGTAATAAGCAGTTATACTAGGAATATATATATATATTTTTAAGTTGTAAACAATACAGTGAAACCTTGGTTTGTGAGTGTTTTGCAAGACGAGCAAAAATTTTTAATAAATTTTAACTTGATAAATGAGCAAAATCTTGCAATGCAAGTAGTATGTATACGCTTTGTCTGCAGAGCATCACGTGATCACAACTGAGCTGATGGTGGTTCTCTCTCACTCGCTGCGGGATTGTGGGTAATCGTCTCCCATTCTCGTTCTCAGTCGGCATGCTTCACTCATATAGTCAACATCCATACGAGCGTATACTGTTTACTATAGCGTGGTGACCACGTGTGTGTGTTATAACGTGTGAATGTCTGTCTTGCACCCCGAAACATGAGGCAGAGTCTCAGTACTTTAGTAACACCAGCTTTATTCAGCTTGAAACGGGAACAGCACGGTTATTTATTGTAGCGGGATCTACCATTCTCTTATACAGAGACACAGCAGTCAGGCAGGGTCGTGACCAGGTTAGTGGTCAAGTAATACTGTGCTCTTGCATTTATAATGTTCCTTGCATCACCCATCGACAACAGGCACTTATAGCTTGACCGCAATCTCTTCAGATTTGCTTTTACGATGAACTGCAGTTGCTTCCGGGCGCTCTTCTGCATGTTGTCCCGTTGGAGGGGAATCCCAAAAGAGTTTAGAAACCTTACAGTGCGTAAAGCATTTTTTTATTTTGTGTCCAAGTGTAGTGACTCTTCAGGCAAAAGCAACTGCCATTGGATAGGTTCCTTGTTAAAGTCACAAAAAAAGAAAAAGATTCCAGTGAGCCAACAGATAGCAGGGATTCCGAATGTTAGAGTGAAAGTCGTCCTACACAATAAATCTCTTCCTCCTCTCCTATCTCTCTCGTCTCCCTCACACCAGCCACGATTCTTTTCAAAGGCAAAGTATGGGTTAATTTGTTGTATGTATTTTTACTCTATATTTTGTATTAATCATTTTTATATGAATAGTTTTGGGTTGTGGAACGAATCGTCTGAGTTTCCATTATTTCTTATGGGGAAATTCACTTTGATATAAGAGAGTACAAGCCTGTTTCCGGAACGAATTATGCTCACAAACCAAGGTTCCACTGTATTTTCAACCTAATTTTCTTTCTGGTTTCTGCTTTTCCAGGTGTTCTCATCATTTAATTGATTATTTTACTAATTAGCAAGTCTGACACTGAAGTCATTGCTGCTTTCATCATCCTGGGTGTCTGCTGTGCTGGTTGTCACTATTGGGGTTAAATGAAGGGAGCAAACTACATAGGAAAAGGGGAAAATAATAGGAAAACAAAGAGAGAGTTAAGCATTTATAGCTTTAAAAAAAAAAGATATTTCTAAATGTTCTATAAATATAAAAAACATACTGTTGTATTTTTCTGAATGCAGAATAAGAGAAACTAATTAAATGAGATCAGCTTTTATCGATTATTGTTACTGATCTGGTTGGAACAAAAAACTGCAACCACAGTGGGTACCCAGGACGCGTGTTTGGGGACCGCTGATATAAACCGTAGTGTGCAGAAGAGGGTTAACATTCTTACACCTGGCAAATAGTAGCAGATGTTGGCAGACCTCAAGGAAACAGCTGGCCTTCCCAAGAGAGGCTGCAATAACTACTTTTCCTACCAGACATTGTCTTGTGGTCTGTGGTGGAGAAGAGGGTCCTGCTCATCGAAGTAACCATCCCTTGGTAGGAGGGTATGATAGCATCCCACATAAGGAATGCAGAGCGACCAGAGGCTGGCTGGAAAGCCAGAGTTTAACCCTATAGAGGTCATTTGCCAGGGCTTTGTTGGCAAAGTGACAGTCCAGTTGTTTCACTGTATGAGAGTGGCAGGCTCCAGCTTGAGGAAAGCCATAAAGGCGCTGGGAGAAGAAATGGAGAAAGGGAGCTGCTGGCTTTGGCTGCAGAGGAAAGACATTGGTTTGGGGTCAGCACCCCAGTGAAGGCAGCTGCAGTGGGTGAGGGGGAGATTACCCAGGATGCCACTGAACCCCATCCTTGCCGCGAGATGTACTGGTTTAGGGGGCGAAACATCTCCCTTACTTTTGTGGGTTAACATATGGCCTGTCATTTGCTGGCCTGCTGAGCAAGAATGTACTCTGTGCTTAAAGTGCAAACTGCTTTTTAAGAACAAAATAGCTGTATGATTTATTAGCCATAAGATGACTTATGCTAGAAAGACGAACTACACCTTAAGAAGCAAACAAGCTCACAATATAAGGAGCTGTTTGGAGACTGTTAAGGTTTTTTTTTTTTTTCCTCTGGCTTGCAAGCAGAGAACTCACAACTACTCACCAGTTGCTAATAAAAATTGATTGATTGATCAAAGCTCCTGTCTTCCTCGGCGTATTTCTTCCACACGACCCTGTAGCTGACCTAATGGCACCGGTGGAGGTGCAGCAGGCTGAAGAGCCGAGTCAGTATAACATATCAAGTGTTTGTTACTATGACTGGCTGCAAGTTACCCAGAAGCCACTGGACAGATATATAGGATTGATAATCCTTGTTAATCGCCTTTCACCAGCAAAGACACAAGACATTTAATTATGTTTTATTTTGAATGTCAGAAAGACATGACATTTTTCAGATAAGGAAGCCGAGACTTTATAGGTCAGGTAGTTTTACTTCTTGACCTTGGTACCATGAAGAATTACACTGCACTCTGTACTTGTGACTTTGATGGCCTTATTGAACCCAGTAGTGAATTACCTGTCACTGTTGTATGAAATCTACTTAGTAACCGTAGCTTTATGCGGGGAGTTTTCTCTCTCTCTACCACTATTGCGTATTTATGCAATTATTTTATAGTAAGATCAAAAGACAAGATTGAGTGTTGGCTTAAAACAGAAGTCTTATTGCTTTTTATGTGCCTCATCAGTGTTTTCCAAGTTCTGTTTTTCTTTGGCACTTAGGAGACCAAACATGCCAAAGTCTAAAGCAGAGAAAAATTAACTTGTCGGTAATAAAACGTTGGTTCTGGGGTTAGAATGGCGGTGCTGGTTGAGTTTATTATTATATGCGGAGTTCAGCCCTGGGGTATCCCTTGTGGCTGCTGGTCTTTGTTCTAACCAGTTTCACGTTGAGCAAATCATTTTTACCTTTCATTGATCTCTTTGTTTAATTACATGTCCTTTTTATTTATCTTATATTTGCATTCAGAAAAGTACAGTAATATTATATACGAAATAACTTGTCATATAGGAAATGAATGAAATTACCAGTTTGTAATTGTTTCTTTAAGAGGCATTAGCTCTCCGGAAATGTGTTCTTTTGAAATTGCGGCACATTAAGTAACTAAACAATATAGTAATATGACAGAAAAGGCGATATCCCTCCCATCGTGATTACGGCGGTATAAGAATCACATGAGAAAAATATACTTTAGCTTACATTTACTGACGGTTGACACGGTTACAGATGGGAAGCATATGATAGACTTTTATCCAGGTGGGAATCTGGATCTACACAGTCTGCCATTTTTTCGTCACCACGCTGTGAGGGTTTTCAGACGAAGGTCTGACACAGCTTCGAAGGGTTTGGCTGTTGTCCAAGCCTTTTAATACAGTCTGCTTCACGTGCTGGTCTTCTCTGTCTTTAAAAAAAGGGCAGGTAGGGACTGAACTCTTCCTCCACAAAATACAGAAATATCATAATGCTTACATGCCGGTTCTCATTCTCCCAACAAATAAAGAAGATTTTATACTGACAGAGGACAGAAATACTGTACTGTGTTTAAGCTGACTATACAATCCTCCAGTTGTCTTTGGCTATCTAGTCTATGCTTGGCTAGCAATTCTAAATGCTGAGCCCCTGTGTGCCAAACTTAGCATGCACATCTGAATGGATACTTTAACAGTGTTGTCCAGATATAGTGACATAAATATTAAAGAAAATGTATTAGAACAGTAATATAACACAATCTGGGAAGTAACATCTTGCTTAATTAACATAGGAGTCCAATTAAAAGTCAAAAGTTGATAGAATGAAAACCTGCAGTGTTTTTTTTTCAGGCTCCAGCACTAAAGTTGCAAAGCACTGCAGTAAATGGCCACCACTAGCCACATACCTCTTTTTCCAACTTCATATGCCTGCTTACCATTGTGCTTTTCTTATGTTTTTTTTTTTTTTCTGCAGATTCTCTGGAGGGTTGCAGCTTTTCTCCATCTTTACCCACTCCGACTCCTCTTCACTTCAAAGCGCAAATGGCATCTCATATTGAAAATATGATCAAATCGGCACCTGGATCAGAGAGTTTAACTCTGGTCTCTTTACGGTTTATTTCGGTGCGCGTTGTGAAGCAAAAGAGGACAGCCGCAATTGCCAGCCAGCAACAGGTTCAAAATAGAAACCCGGGACCTTCGTATGTCTGCCAAGAGCAAAGGAAAACTTCTGAATGCAAACCTATACCAGCGGAAATCAGTGGAACCACCAGTGGAGGCAGTCTTAAAAAACAGCCCCGAGTTAACACTGGAGAGAAGTCATTTTGCTGCACTGAATGTGGCAAGAAATTTTCTCGAAGCAGCTATCTTAAAATCCATAGAAGAATTCATACAGGAGAGAAGCCATATTCTTGTTTGGAATGTGAAAAGCAATTTTCTGACCGACGCACTTTGCATAACCATAGAAGAATTCATACAGGAGAGAAACCATATTCCTGCTCAGAATGTGATAAAAGATTTTTTAGGAAGACTGAT
Source organism: Polypterus senegalus (assembly GCF_016835505.1). NCBI lineage: Eukaryota > Metazoa > Chordata > Cladistia > Polypteriformes > Polypteridae > Polypterus > Polypterus senegalus. The sequence goes on from NC_053161.1 coordinate 163,976,601, forward strand.
ATGTTGAAACATTCTAGTGTTCATAAAAAAGAGAAACCGTATTGCTGCACTGAATGTGGAAAACAATTTTCCCGAAACAGTTACCTTCAAAACCACAAAAGAATTCATACTGGGGAGAAGCCATTTTGCTGTTTGGAATGTGGAAAACAATTTTCACAAAGGAGCTATCTTCAGGCCCACACAAGAATTCATACAGGAGAGAAGCCATTTAAGTGTTCTGAGTGTAGAAAACAATTTTCAGACAGGAGCTATTTCTATGCCCACGTAAAACTTCACAGTGAGAAACCCTACGGCTGTTCAAAATGTGGCAAACGATTCTCAGAGATGGATGCTCTTAATACACATTCTAAAGTTCACACCGGAGAGAAGCCATTTTGTTGCACTGAATGTGGAAAACAATTTTCCCGAAGCAGACATCTTGAAACCCACACAAGAATTCATACTGGCGAAAAGCCGTTTTGCTGTCCTGAATGTGGCAAACAATTTTCGGACAAGAGCAATTTTAATAGCCACAAAAGAACTCATACTGGAAATAAGCCGTTTGGCTGCCCTGAATGTGGGAAACGATTTTCACAAAGGAGTGCTCTTCAGACCCACGAAAGAACTCATACTGGGCAGAAGCCGTATTGCTGTTCCGAGTGTGGAAAAAAATTCTCACAAATGAGTGGCCTTCAGAATCATGCAAGAATCCACACTGGGGAGAAATTATATTGTTGTTCAAAATGTGGCCGAGGGTTTTCCCAAATTGGCCATCTTCAGCGACACACAAGAATTCACTTTAGAGGGAAGTACTTAAAACTCAAAGGCAAAAAAAAAACGAGTACCAAGAAAGGTGATCCTGTAATGAGCTAGATGTGGAATTGAACAATTGAGATTGTGCCAGAAGTGCTACGATCAACAGGTCTTATCAAAACAAAAAAAAGAAATAAAATTCCATGCCCGTCTACAGTAGGTGCCCTACTAATTACTATCACTCTTTATAACCTAGAGAAGGGACAATACAAGTAGTATGCAGAGCAAATCTAAGAGAATAAAAGTAACTTCATGACTCAAGAGTGAGGGTCCTGAAAGTAAGCAAACCAACCATTGGTAAGAAATTAACTTTGGTTAGAAGATATGGATGTGCCTTGGTTTTAAATGATGGAGAAATATTCTGGACAACATTAAATAAACATACAAATAAATAAAAACACTGTAAAATTTGACAATAACGAAAAAGAGCCTGACATGTGAGAGTAAATAAATGATAGAGAATGTGTTTTTGTTTGTTTGTTGTCCATGATATTCCTCCATGCTTTCGCTTGTCAAAGTTGAGAGGAAACAAAATATTTTGTGTTCTTCAAGCAAACTCTTGATGGTACAAGTGGAAACTTGAAGATACATAACTAAGAGGTGTAAGCCTTGATCTGAAATATTATAAACAAGAAGTAGATTTCTGTGTGTGTGTGTGTGTATGTATGTATTACCATTTTTTTATTCATTTTTGTGTGAACTCCACTAAAACTTTTAAGACTCTGGACATTTTTTGTGCTCACATCAAACTCAATGCTTGAAACTTTCCAGTAGCTGTAAGATTGTGGAAACCTTCAAGGAATGCAGCTACAGTATAAATGGACGTCATGTAAGTTTATCCAACGGGAGACGCATGTGGGAATGGGAATGAGTTATTTTGGAATTGCAGCCCCTACTTGAACTTTTGCATACCACAACAAAGGTATTAAGACTAGAGAAATATGGTACAATGCTTTACAATACAGCTCTTCCCTCCTAATTTAAATTACAATGTACGATATAATGCATACAGTTGCAGAAAAGACATGGAACTGTACAATTGTCAGTTATTTCCTCAGTTGGATCTTTTGACATCTGTATGTTCACCTTCATAGTAGATGGAGGCATTTCTCTTAGCAGAGCCTTTATGGGATGATTGTCAGTGATGCTCCGACTGGCCGTCTATTTGTTTGGGACTCTTTCTAATGGCCGATACTCTGGTATATTGTGAATACTAATACTACTATTCTGTGTGTGGGTTGGACACTGTTCTACCATTGTAGTGCGTTCAATGAGTTCTTTGCATGTTCTTCTGACCAATACTATAAATGGATCAGGCTCCCTTTAAACAATTGAACATGTTTTTAGAATATCTGATTGGCCGGCTACATTCTTTAGCCCTCTGTCAAACTGGAGCAGTGCACCTGCTCTAATCGCTCACCTCCATTAAGAGGTCCCATTTTACAGCCCGTCACGGCTGCATGTGAAGATTTCTGTTTGACATCAATTAGCAAACCTTATAAAGTACTTGGCTGAAATGCATGTTTAAACATACTGTATATTCAATATAAACGATGCTAACAGATCACATTATTGCATCATTATTATTATACAACTGGTTATTTTATTGGTTTTTCGACCCATTGTTACGACTCATATAAAAACAGTCAGCCTCAGATATTGAGAGCGTCAGCATGAGGCCAATAAGAAGTGTTGTAAGAACAGCAGGCAGTGTTATGTTTTTCATACTGGACGCTAGTTTCAGGATGATGGTTTAATGTATTAGGATTCATGTTGTTATATACTATATTGTTAAATATAGCTTATCAGTTTATACTCCTTATTGACACTAAATAAAGTTTGCTGGTTTACTTCATTTTTTAACCTGTGTTTTAATGCCTTATGAATACAGATTGTTAAAATAAATGGCCTGTTTAGAATTATAGCCTTGGCTTTAACAAAGTACTTTGTTGCAGGGTGTGCTGAGGAGCTTCTTAGCGGGTCTCATTCAAAACTTCTTAAAGACAAGTTTGATCATCTGCATGCAGTTCAAGTCCAATCAGTAATGTGAAGTCGGGTGTCCATATGAATAGTGGTATTGCTCACTTAAGATAGTCTAATAACTTGGTCTAATGGCGCTTCTACCGAACTGAACTCCTGACACTTGGCACCGACTAGAGGTGAGGCTCTTGATCATATGAAGTAACAGACAACTTGACAATAGGATTGGCCGGCCCCACCACTGAGGAAGACAGAATGAAGATCAAGTCTACTAGGCTATGAATTGCCTAAATAAATGCAACTTGTTAAATTAAATAAAATGCAATTATTACAAGTACAGTGGAACCTCGAGTTTAATTTGTTCCAGCACTGAGCTTGTGTAGCGAATTTCTCGTATCTAGAACAAACTTCCCCATTGAAAATAATGGAAATCCAGTTAATCCGTTCTGCACCCCCAAAAATATCAACATAAAAGTCAATTCTCCTAACAAATAACACTGATAAATAACATATACAAGTGGAACCTCGGTTTGCAAGTAACTTGGTTTACGGGTGTTTTGCAAGACGAGCTAAATTTTTTTTATTAATTTTGACTTGATAAAACGAGCGATGTCTTGCAATACAAGTAGTATGGATACACTTTGTCTGCTGAGTGTCATGTGATCATAACTGAGCTGATGGTTCTTCTCTCTTGTGCGCATCTCTCTCTCCTTATCTCTCTCGCTCGTGCACGCGTATCTCTCTCCTTATCTCTCTCACTCGCGCACGTCTCTCTCTCCTTATCTCTCTCACTCGCTCGCGCACGCGTCTCTCTCTCTCTCCTTATCTCTCTCACTCGCTCGCGCCTCCCTCTCTCTCTCCTCTTGAGAGCAACCGTCTCCTATTCTCTGTCTGCATGTCCGCGATATTTTTGGATACGCTTATACAGCGAAACAATGAAATCACAAGCACACAAACACGTAGATCCTCACGCTACGGGAGAACAAGGAACACTGAGTGACCTGAAACGCGTCACGCATAACCACAGCCTGGCTCGTTACGCGAGCCAATGCTCGTATTTAGATCCAAATTTTTCGCTCATACTTTCCTCTTATCTTGAATTTCTCGTATACAGCGGTGATCGTATCTAGAGGTTCCACTGTACTTAAAATATTGAACAACAGCAAATGGAAGAACATACATATGTCAGAAAGATTCTCAAACAATCCAAATCCAGAAAACATGAAAAATAAATAAGTAGAAAAAAACTAAGGCACAAAAAGGCAAACATGACAAAGACACAATTCTAAATTTGTTTGATTTAATTGCACAGTTGTTTGCCCTTCTGGCTTTTGATGTCATCAACATTTTGGTCTTTTTTCCATTTTCTGATCCTTACTCTTTGTCCTTGCGGACAACACAGCCACTGTAAGTGAAACATGTCTTGAATCTGTCTGCCTGTTTAAGTAAGACATGCCGACTACATTTGTACCAGCACACATTCAAATTAGAAAATGCAATCTTATATAATGTTTAACGTTGTAAACTATATAACTGATAGCAGTTTACATATAAGAAGTCTTATTTCTTTTACGAGGTATTACCCATGACTCTTAATAATAATCTATATTGGGATTGTACAGAATACTTAATAGCAGGGGTGTGTTTCTGGTCCATACCATTTATCTGTATACTGATTGGTGAAAATCAAAATATATTCAAATATGTTCTGTAAATGCACTATGAAAAGATTGGACAAACACAGGAAGAAGTTTGGGGGTGGCCGCTCCTATACTTGAATTAGGCTGCCAGAATTGAAAAGTCGGTTCCATAGAACAGGTCTCAATCGACTTCAGTCCAACAGTAGAACAAACATAACAGGCAAAGATGGCGGTTCTAAAGCCAAGCAGGTGAAGTGATGTCATCGAGGTGGGAACCGAATATGACGTCTTCCAATCCAGACCAAGGTTATTATAATTTTGCCTTTCATTATTAGTTTTTATTTCTATATATTTTTTTTCCTTACTTGGAAGTTCATTTTAGTTTTAATTCCCCTTTGTATATTTTTGTTTTTTTTTTATATCTATTACTTTCAGCTTTAGTTTTAGTAATTATTATGGTTAAAGAGCTACTATGGAGTTTAGTTTTGTGTCACAATCAGAAGACATGAATAGCCCATCATAAGAACAATAAACCCTTAATGAGCAGAGCAAGAGTAGATAATAGGAGTATGGATGGGCACAAAATAACAGAGATGGCATCAGAGATTAGGAACAATACATATATTATCTAAACCTGTTTATCCAGAGCAATATTGCAAGAAACCTGGAGCCTACCCCAGCAGGGTTGGATGCAAGGCAGGAAAAATCCCTGGGATGCAATATGTAAGATATGGCTGATGTTAAGAGTAAAAATAATATATTTCAACTATCTATTTTGAGAGAGAGAAATTGAAAAAAGGGGGACAAATATTTTAAAACATAACTCTGCTACTGGATTATTTTTACAATATCAGGTATCCTCAGCAAGGAGAGACAGCTAAGTAGTGGTTCCTGTTTGTCAGGGTCCCAACACTTGATTCCCAGAAATCTCTTGAAAGTCTTGATTAGCTCCATATAGAAGGTAGAGATAAAAATAAATTTTCTTCTGCAGGTACTAAAAGAACCTATGAGAATATCACACCAAGCTTACCTCCAGCCACACCTCTGCATACTCTGCACTGGCACACAGTTAGTTACTCCTGGGACAGCCCCATGACACTTTGGCGGGAGTGTTGACATAGAAAGATGGCTCCTTTCCAGGTACCTTTGGGACAGATCAACATCATCCAGGAATTAGCAGGCCACCTTCTCCAGGGCATCTTCTGGCTAAATCTATGGAGGTAATGAGAACTCTGGGATACTTGGGTATGCTGAATTTACTGTCAATAATTCCAAATCAAAAAAGGATTGGTTCTCTTTTATACTTTGTCTTTGAATAGTGCATCTCTGTTAAAATGAAAGGTTCTCTGCTCAAATCAAGTTGGTTAACAAAATAAAACAAAGAATGTTATAAAGCTTATAAGCTTTGGTATAACTAAAAGTATGGTAATAAGGAGTGCATGGTGCAAATGAAGAACTGGACAGGACTTGACCAGTGATAGAAGTGGGATTGGAGAATGGTCAATTATGTTTGAATACACTTCATGGTTGTGTGTGTGTTACTTTAGTGTGAAGGTTTAATCCCTGTCTTAGTGTTTTGTTTTTTTTTTAATAATTTATTTTTAATGTTTATACAGTTGTGCTTGAAAGTCTGTGAACCCTTTAGAATTTTCTATATTTCTGCATAAATATTACCTAAAATAATATGAGATTTTCACTCAAGTCCTAAAAGTAGATAAAGAGAAACCAGTTAAACAAATGAGACAAAAATTTTATACTTGGTAATTTATTTATTAAGGAAAATTATCAAATATTGCATATTTGTGAGTGGCAAAAGTATGTGAAACTTTGCTTTCAGTATCTGGTGTGACCCCCCTTTGCAGTAATAACTGCAACTAAACATTTCCGGTAACTTCTGATCATCCTGCACACCGGCTTGGAGGAATTTTAGCCCATTCCTCCATACAGTACAGCTTCAACTCTGGGATGTTGGTGGGTTTCCTCACATTAACTGCTCACTTCAGGTCATTCCACAACATTTCAATTGGATTAATGTCAGGACTTTGACTTGGCCATTCCAAAACATTAACTTTATTCTTCTTTAACCATTCTTTAGTAGAACGACTTGTGTGCTTAGGGTCATTGTCTTGCTGCATGACCCACCTTCTCTTGAGATTCAGTTCATGGACAGATGTCCTGGCATTTTCCTTTAGAATCCTCTGATATAATTCAGAATTCATTGTTCCATCAATGAAGGCAAGCCATCCTGGCCCAGATGCAGCAAAACAGGCCCAAACCATGATACTACCACCACCATGTTTCACAGATGGGAGAAGGTTATTCTGCTGGAATGCAGTGTTTTCCTTTCTCCAAACATAACGCTTTTCATTTAAACCAAAAAGTTCTATTTTGGTCTCATCCGTCCACAAAATATTCTTCCAATAGCCTTCTGGTTTGTCCACGTGATCTTTAGCAAACTGCAGACGAGCAGCAATTTTTTTTGGAGAGCAGTGGCTTTTTCCTTAAAGCCCTGTAGTAGTCCAGAAGTACAACCCTGTCTGGGTCTTTGGGAGCCACAATGAGGGTGGCACTGGGGGAAGACTACCGAAGTTTCCGTCTTACCCAGAAGTGCTCTGGATGACCAATCCCAGGATACTAGAAACAGTCCTGAGTTCAGTTTAAATTAAGTCAGCAGAGTCCGGCGGCAGCAGGTGACACTCAGCTGGAGGCAATAAAGGAAGAGAACCTGTTTATTTTGAAGTATCTTGGATGATGATTATTTGAAAAGTGTTGGTGGTGAATGAAAACCTTTTTATCTAAACGTGTAATTGAGTTGGATAATATTGTATGTGTAGTTTAGTGTTCAGTGGCACCCCCTTGTGGTTACAAGTAGAGACTTCCTTAATGTCTAAATCATTTAACTTTAGATTAGATAAACTTTATTCATCTCAGGGTGAAATTCAGAGGCAAAAAAAGAGTCACAGGACTGATAATACTCAATTAGTCAATTTATTCAGAAGGAGGACATCTTTAGATCATCTGCTGTCTCCGAGGCTCGTTCAATTACATCCAATGGTGCCATTTGTCCTGGTCCAGTGCCTGCTATTTGACCTTTGTCTTTTTTTTTTTTTTTTAAATCCCATTGAATGCAGGGCAGTGAATCATAAAATTGTGTTTATCCAACAACTTTGTGCTTGAAAACAACAGTCTTGAAAAACCTGCAGTGCTCCTGAGTCGGGTGCTTTAGACAGGCAGAACTGCCATTGGAGAAGAGGGCAGAGGACACAAGATGGACAATCTGGAGGATTCGATTCCTTAGTCTTTTCTTTATAAAGTGGGGTGTACTATCATGGTATGTCCCTCAACTTACCCTTTATCTAGGGGTAAGTGTACTCATCAGGTTCGTTACCAGTTTGGTCTACTGTCGTACCTTAAGATTAACACACACATACATAGATATACACATACACACAGAAACTCAGCAGTGCCCTATGAATGACAAACACACAGCTGGTTAACCTTTAGCACTTTAAACCACAGAAGTGCCTTATGAATAACACAACTTGTCACTCTCCTAGGACTTCATGAGGCTTACATACACACAGACCCTAACCACAACAGTATCCTATGGACAATTGTCCAATACTATGCATTATTACAAACTGCAAGAAGACCCAACAGATCTCTACAAAAAGGAACTAAAAAAGATAGTAAGTAGCTTGCCTCTTGACATCAGGGATCAGGTAAACAGTTTAATTCCTGAGAACCCCAAAATGGGTTACTTCTACATGCTTCTTAAAATCCACAAAGAAAGGAACCCAGGAAGGCCTATCATCTCAGGAATTGGCTCCCTTACAGAAAAGGTCTCAGGTTGGGTGGAACACATTCTTAAACCCCTCGCCCGCAACACACCCAGCTACATCCAGGACACCACTGACTTCTTAAAAAAACTGTCTGCTTTAGGCCCCTTACCTGAGGGAACCTTACTGGGCACAATGGATGCTGAGGCACTGTACACAAACATCCCCCATGATGATGGCATATTGGCATGTGAAACGTACCTCAGACAACATGATTTACCCACAAAGTGAGTAATAGAAATGATAAAATTCACTCTGACACATAATCTATTCTCTTTTTGGACAAGATTGCTACTTGCAACAAATGGGGACTGCAATGGGCTGTCGGTTTGCACCTCACTATGCAAACCTATTTATGGCAAAATTGGAGGAAGATTTCATGTCAATGTGCATCTTAAAACCAATGTTATATCTCCGTTACATAGATGACATCTTCATAATCTGGACTGCCAGTGAGAAGGACCTCCTCCATTTTCATAATGAATATAATTCTTTTCACCCCAACATAAAGCTGAAGCTGAATTACTCAAAAACAGAAGTCAGCTTCCTTGACACCACAGCTCAACTGAAAAACAACACCCTTGTAACTTCTGTTTTTCACAAACCAACAGACAGACGGACCTACCTAAGAAGTGACAGCTTTCACCCCAAGCATATAAGGCGCTCCATTATTTTTAGCCAAGCAATACGGTACAATCGTATTTGCTCAGACCCGACAGACCGGGATCAACAACTGCAGGAGCTCAGACAAGATTTCATCAAACAAGGCTATACCCCCAAAACAACAGACACTCAAATACAAAGAGCTACTGCCATACTCAGAGAGAACCTTCTGGAATATAAAAACAAAGACAACAAGAACCGCATCCCCCTTGTTGTCACCTACAACCCACATCTTGAAACACTTCAAAAAACTATAAAAGAACTTCAGCCAATGCTAAACAACGACCAAACACTGAAAAATGTATTTCCTGAACCTCCCCTCCTGGCATACAGACAACCACCAAACCTTCAGCAACTTATTGTCCGAAGCTCCCTAAATGAACTGACAGCAAATGGCACATCTCCCTGCCTACAGAAAAGATGTAAAACGTGTGCCCACATCTACAATACAGACCGTATAGTTATACCACACTGCCGACTTGAACATCACATAAAGGGATCATTTTCCTGCAGATCATCTAATCTACCTAATTATCTTCATGAAATGTCCTGACACTGCACTCTATGTGGGAGAAACTGGACAAACACTCCGCCAGAGAATGAATTTTCACAGGTTTCACATTAAACAACACGGTAACACAGATGGTCCTGTAGCGGCCCACTTCAACAGTCATGGACACTGTGAGAGGGACTTTAAAGTCACAGTGCTTATGGGCAACTTCAAAACGCAGCAAGAGAGAAAAAAATGGGAAGTTAAGCTCATGTTAAAATTTAATACATTACAGCATGGCATGAATAGAGACAAGAGTTTTATGGCCAGGTATGAGGACTGTTTGCATCTCTCAGACTGACACAGACCACCTGTCTACAGACCCATATTGTTTTGAAAAACTCATCACAAACTTCAAAGGACTTTGCTGGACAGTTATCTTATCCAAAGATCTTGACCATACATTGTTCTTCTATCTCCTGTTAAATTAATCTTAGCCTGAATGAACCTATTAATTTTTTACATTTAAGAGTTTTCATTTAAAGATTTACCATTGTTGTTTCTTGTCCTAGTGTGTGGATATAAACACAGGAAACTTCAGTTTCTGTATTACATCTTGCCTGAAGAAGGGGCCTGAGTTGCCTCGAAAGCTTGTACATTGTAATCTTTTTAGTTAGCCAATAAAAGGTGTCATTTTGCTTGGCTTTTCTCTACATTCATAATGGGTAACACGGTACAACAACCTAGTACTAAAAAGGCTTTTGAAAAGTTAAAGATGACAAGGATGAATGTCGCAGGTGGCTTCTGATCTAGCACTCATAGTGATCAGATGGAAACGGACGCATGTTGACGTTGTTCTGTTCTCTTCTTCTTCGGATTCTTCTGATGTTGCTCTTCAGACAAGGCATATTTATTACAAAATTTTACAAGGTTAAATACACCTGATTGGCTGGCTGTCAATATGATGAATGGATTCACTCAGATTCTTTAATCTTGAGTATGTCTGTTTTCTCAAACAATAAAACTTTTGATGTTGCTTAGTACTACTGGTATGTCTTCCTTTCCCAGGCTGTAAATCAATTTAGCAACTTGTCCCAGATCTCAGGTTTTAAAGTAATCATAGCCTGAATCATCTCCTGAATTGCTGGTCAGTTCAAACAAATGATACTGTGATTTAGGAAAACAGATCCCCTTTGATCTTAACTGTCCATGCAAGTATTAAGTTCATCTGCTGTTTGGTCTTGAACAAAATATACTGCTCAAAAAAATTAAAGGAACACTTTTGAATCAGAGTATAGCATCAAGTTAAACTTCTGGGCTCTTGATCTGGTCAGTTAAGTAGCAGAGGGGGTTGTTAATCAGTTTCAGCTGCTTTGGTGTTATTTAAATAAAAAACAGGTGCACTAGAGAGGCAACAATGAGATGACCGCAAAACAAAAATGGTTTAACTTAGGGTTCACCAACTCCGTTCCTGGACGACCACTGTGGCTGCAGGTTTTCATTCTAATCCTTTTCTTAATGAGTGACTTGTTTTTGCTGCTAATTAACTTCTTTTTGAACTAATTTGAATTGATTTGCTCTTGAAGACTCAGACTCCTTAATTGTTTATTTTCCTTAATTAGTTGCCAAACAATAATGAGGTACAAAATGAGCCAAAGTACAATATCTGAAAATAAAGAAAGATGAAGGTCTCAGGAATGTTGATCTGCTCAAGTCCCCAAAACATTTTAACAGTGCTCCTAGAAAAGAGAAAATCAACAATTTCAGAAATGTCTGCTAATGCACAATGACAGCAGCAACAAGCCTTGAAATTAAAGAACTGGTTTAATTAATGACAAGAATCTGCGCCTCATTAAGGTGCTGGTTGGAGTGAAATTGGTTGCAGCTTGTTGCCCTGACTTAGTTGGGCTTCTGTTGGCTCACTCACTTCACATTTCATTTCTGTTTGGGTGCCATTTAAGGAAAGAAAGAGGAATGAAGAAGAAATTCAGGGGAACAAATCTTAAAAAAGCAATTCAATTAAAATGAATTCACAAGCAGTTAATTAGCAGCACAAACAGGGCACTCATTAAAAAAAGGGTTAGAATGAAAATCTGCAGCCACGGTGGACCTCCAGTACTGGATGTGGCAACCCCTGCTTTAACAGGTGGAAGCCACTGACATTTTTCCCTCCTCATCTGTTTTTCCCCTCCTTTTGCATTTGGCTACGGTCAGTGTCACTGTAGCATGAGGCAATACTTGGAACCTGCAGAGGTTGGTGGCACAGGTAGCCCAAATTCATTGCCAGAAGGTTTGCCGTGTCTCCCAGCACAGTCTCACTGTCATGGAGGAGATTCCAGGAGACAGGCAGTTACTCTAGGAGAGCTGGACAGGGCCCCTCATAGAAGGTCCTTAACCCATCAGCAGGACCCACTGGTATCTGATCCTTTGGACAAGGAGGAACAGGATGAGCATAGCCAGAGCCTACAAAATGACCTCTAGTAGGCTACTGGTGTGAATGTTTGAGCAAACAATTAGAAACATACTTCATGAGGGTGGCCTGAGGGCTCAACGTCCTCTAGTGGGCCCTGTGCTCACTGACTGGCACAGTGGAGCTCAATTGGCCTTTGCCATAGAATACCAGAATTGGCAGGTTCACCCTGCGCACATGTGATATATGTGAAAGGGTCTGGAGACGGGGTGGTGCAGTGGTAGCGCTGCTGCCTCGCAGTTAGGAGACCCGGGTTCGCTTCCCGGGTCCTCCCTGCGTGGAGTTTGCATGTTCTCCCAGTGTCTGCGTGGGTTTCCTCCCACAGTCCAAAGACATGCAGGTTAGGTGGATTGGCGATTCTAAATTGGCCCTAGTGTGTGCTGGGTGTGTTTTTGTGTGTCCTGCGGTGGGTTGGCACAATGACCCTGTGCTAAGACATAGCAGGTCAGACGATGACTGACTGTTCATCTAGTATAAGCTAACAGAAGGTCATGCCAATACTGTATCCCCAGATAGGTGCCCCAGCAGATGGAAAGGTACAGAACTAGGTACCTGCAAAGGAAATGAAATGGACAATAGAGTAGTAAGGCAATTATATACCCTAGATGAAAGCCTTAAACATTTCTTTGAATTCACTAAACTAATCAAACACTTGGACTATTGAGGTATTGGTATACAGATCAAACCTTTTCAGTGACTACAGTAAGAGAAAAAATGGCTAGTCAACTTGGAGCAATTACTACCTTGTACACATCAACATGGAAGCTATTTAAAGTTGCAGGTTTTGCACGTTCAGTACAGAATCCTCATCTCTTGATGGTGAAGATGCTATGGAATTTACAGAGCAGTTTAAAATGCATCTGTATTAGGGATAGACGCTACATTGGCACGGGTAATTGGAAGCCCTTTTCTGTAACCATGTTAATCATGCAGAGTCATTCCCTTTCTGAAGATCAGAAGCTCCACACTGCTACCACATTCTAGTGACTAATGCCGTTAGTTCAAGCCTTTAAGTACCTGAAAGTTGACCCGAGGGATCTTGTGCTGCTTGGCATGACTTGTTGCCAGACCCTTCACCATTTCCATGTTTTCCCCTTTCTGTTGCAGAAATTCTGTCAGCTTGCAGAGGTCAATTTCCCCATGGACCCGAAGGTCAGGATTGTGTTGCAGCTGCTCTTTGGAAAGGGTAACAAACTTAGGGAACAGATTCTGAACATCTGGATTGGTCTCAAACAAGCTGAGGATAGAGAGGAGGAAGGTTGCAATGGCATATTACCTGCCAATTTAGATAGAATTCAGTTGTCTTCAGTATCGAGCTCATCTTAAAAAAAAGGTAAGACATAAAAGATAAGGGTTCTAATAAAATAGCACTTACTAGGTTATGGGCTTAATCAGAGAAAGTGCTTGACAAAGAACAATTTGGGGAAGTGATCTTTGTGCTTTGAAAAGGTTAAGTAGATGGACAAAAGAAATTACATATATTAAGCAATCATGTTTCTTTTTTGATTTTGAGCCCATCTTTGGGTTAATACCCAAAAAACACCCATAAAATATAGAAGCTGTCAGTTTTATTTGAGCTTTTCATGATGTTTTTCAAAAGACGTTAAATGCTGTTCCTTTCTACAGAATACTGATGCCTAACACTCCTCCTAAGTAAGAAAGCCAAACAAGATTTCTCTGCCATTTTTACAACATTGTGGTGATTTACTGGTCTCACTATCACCCATGCTTCTTTAAAAGGACACGTGTAATCTACAATGCTAGTATGCTAGTTTAACTTTGGATAAGCTCCAATGGGGACGAGGTATCTTCAGGATACTGCAAGTTAAAGTTGTAATAACTTGCGAAGATTGCAGCAATACCATTGATGAAGTCACGATGTGGTCCCATAACCACTTGTCCTTCAGTTGACAACATCCAGGCTTTAGGCTTCATCATGTCATCTGAAATAAACAAAGATATTCATCATGTACTTATGCAAAGAAGTGGAATTCTTAATGAACACCGGTGTGAGAGGAATGGGTTGCCAACACAGGGTTTTAGATTATGACTATTAAAGTAATATAAATAATGACAGTGTATTAATCATAAAAGCAGAAAAGGAGTCATAGGTCTGCACACTGCTCTTCTGGTCTTTGTAAAGTAAAGGGCAGCTGCACAGACCTTTCAAAACATATATGAGAAGGTAATACAGGTTTAGATAGTATTATACTTGGCTATTAACATAATATGTTGCAGGCCATGATATACAGTCATATGAAAAAGTTTGGAAACCCCTCTCAGCCTACATAATAATTGACTCTCCTTTCAACAAAAAAGATAACAGTGGTATGTCTTTCATTTCCTAGGAACATCTGAGTACTGGGGTGTTTTCTGAACAAAGATTTTTAGAGAAGCAGTACTTAGTTGTATGAAATTAAATCAAATGTGAAAAACTGTCTGTGCAAAAACGTGGGTCCCCTTGTCATTTTACTGATTTGAATGCATGTCACTGCTCAATGCTGATTACTTGCAACACCAAATTGGTTGGATTAAGCCTTGAACTTCATGGACAGGTGTGTCCAATAATCATCAGAAAAGGTATTTAAGGTGGTCAATTGTAAGTTGTGCTTCTCTTTGACTCTCCTCTGAAGAGTGACAGCATGGGATCCTCAAAGCAACTCTCAAAAGATCTGAAAACAAAGATTGTTCAGTATCATGGTTTAGAGGAAGGCTACAGAAAGATATCTCAGAGGTTTAAACTGTCAAGTTTCAATTGTAAGGAATGGAATCAGGAAATGGAAGGCCACAGGCAGAGTTGCTGTTAAACCCAGCAGGTCTGGCAGACCAAGAAAAATACAGGAGCGGCATATGTGCAGGATTGTGAGAATGGTTACAGACAACCCAGAGATCACCTCCAAAGACCTGCAAGAACATCTCACTGCAGATGGTGTATCTGTACATCGTTCTACAATTCAGCACAATTTGCACAAAGAACATCAGTATGGCAGAGTGATGAGAAAGAAGCCCTTTCTGCACTCACGCCACAAACAGAGTCGCTTGTTGTATGCAAATGCTCATTTAGACAAGCCAGATTCATTTTGGAACAAAGTGCTTTGGACTGATGAGACAAAAATTGAGTTATTTTGTCATAACAAAAAGTGCTTTGCATGGCGGAAGAAGAACACCGCATTCCAAGAAAAACATCCGCTACCTACTGTCAAATTTGGTGGAGGTCCATCATGCTGTGGGGCTGTGTGGATAGTTCAGGAACTGGGGGCCTTGTTAAAGTCGAGGGTCGGATGAATTCAACCCAATATCAACAAATTCTTCAGGATAATGTTCAAGCAGGAGTTGGATATTCCAACAAGACAATGACACAAAACACAGTTCAAAATCTACAAAGGCATTCATGGAGAGGGTGAAGTACAATGTTCTGGAATGGCCGTCACAGTCCCCTGACTTGAATATCAACGAAAATCTATGGGATGATTTGAAGCAGGCTGTCCATGCTCGGCAGCCATCAAATTTAACTGAACTGAAGAGATTTTGTATAGAAGAATAGTCAGAAATACCTCCATCCAGAATCCAGACACTCATCAAAGGCTATAGGAGGCGTCTAGAGGCTGTTATATTTGCAAAAGGAGGCTCAACTAAGTATTGATGGAATATTTCTGTT
The DNA here is from genome assembly GCF_016835505.1 of Polypterus senegalus. Taxonomy (NCBI): domain Eukaryota; kingdom Metazoa; phylum Chordata; class Cladistia; order Polypteriformes; family Polypteridae; genus Polypterus; species Polypterus senegalus. The sequence continues at coordinate 163,992,133 of NC_053161.1, forward strand.
GGGGTGCCCACATTTATGCACCTGTCTAATTTTGTTATGATGCATATTGCATATTTTCTGTTAATCCAATAAACTTAATGTTACTGTTGAAATACTACTGTTTCCATAAGGCATGTCGTATATTAAAAGGAAGTTGCTACTTTCTAAGCTCAGCCAACAATAAACAAAAATCCAAAGAATTAAGAGGGGCTCCTAAACTTTTTCATATGACTGTATTTAAAAACATTGTTTTTGATTGTTTAAAGAACAATTTAAAAGGCAATAGCTGCTACATTTCCAGCCATTTCATGTAATAACCATTTAGTAAGACTAAGAGGATAAGTACAGTATTTGTTGTAGTATCTGTAAAGCATCTTGATTTCAGCATAAAATGTGTATATTTTTCAAAACCTGTCAAATCTTATGCAAGATAAAACTCTTTGGTTATCAAAAACCTAATGTAAAATTACAAACAACTAGTCGACTTGTCAGCTGCCAGGCTGCCACTGATAAGTTGGTTATGGTTATGTAAAATTCTTTATAATAGAACATCTCAATTAGGTATGAAAAAGTACAGCATGTTTGTCAGAGTTTGTCATGGCTCAATCAGTATGCTTTTTCTTGGTCATGTCTTAGGGAGTAGCAACCTGCTGACGCTATAAGCTATACGTGTTGTTAACATTACCTTGTATAATCAAGCGGGGAGTGCCTGGTAGCATCATTGTCCTCTGAACATCAGGGCCTGTGGCACATGTCTGTAAAATACAGTAATACATAACTTTAACATATGCTGGATATACATACAGTGTATACTGTATATCTCTTAGTGAAGAGTAAAAATGATGCCAGAAGAAAATCCTTTGACCCCCAGTGATTCACAATTCTAGATTTAGCAATGTGTATTTTACTAAAATTCAGTAGTCAGAGAACTATGTGTCTGCATGGGGGATTAAGAATGTATGAATACAAGTATGAAAGTTAATATACTGTACTGTCTACCCGAGGTCCGGCATTGGCACCTGGCCTTTTTACTCTTGGTCAGGTTGAGTTGAGCCATCATATTCATCTCATTTGTTCTATCCAACTAGTTCTTCATACAGAACACTGAGCATTTAGTTTTATATAAAAATCAAGCACTCCTCAAGATACTACATTCATTTTCTAAAATTTCAAGGCATTGATTTTACAACAACAACATTTATTTATATAGCACATTTTCATACAAACAGTAGCTCAAAGTGCTTTACATATTGAATAATAGAAAAATTAAAGACAATAAGAAAACAAAATAAATCAACATTAATTAACATCGAATAAGAGTAAGGTCCAATGGCCAGCGGGGACAGAAAGAAAAAGCTCCAGACAGCTGGAGAAAAAAATAAAATCTGTAGGAATTCCAGACCATGAGACCACCCAGTCCCCTCTGGGCAATCTACCTAACATAAATGAAACAGTCCTCTTTGGATTTAGGGTTCTCACGGAAGGGCTTGATGATGATGATGGTCACGTAGACTTCTGCCTTTTAATCCATCCATCATTGTTGGAGCATCATGAAGCTTTGAGTAGGTGGAGGAGGCGCAGGCCACCAACACAAAGAAACCGGAAAAAAACAAACAGAAAAAGAGAGTAGGGGTCAGTACGGATTTTAGAGCCACCATGCGTAGTTATTATGAGGAAATTGAACATACAGAGTATCAAGATGAAGTTAAATTAAGTTAAATTGAAGTTATAAAAAGGCCATGTTAAAGTAATGTGTTTTCAGCAGTGTTTTAAACTGCTCTACTGTATCAGCCTGGCGAATTCCTATTGGCAGGCTATTCCAGATTTTAGGTGCATAGCAGCAGAAGGCCGCCTCACCACTTCTTTTAGAAAACTGCGCTGGGCTAGCGCCCTACCCGGGGTTTGTTTCCTGCCTTGTGCCCTGTGTTTGTTGGGATTGGCTCCAGCAGACCCCCCATGACCCTGTAGTTAGGATATACCGGGTTGGATAATGAATGGATGGAAGGATGATTTTAGAAAAATAAAAACTAAAATCAACTCTAAAGCATTTTCAATGCCAGTGGGGTTCCTGGTCTATTGTAAGCAAAACTCACTCTTCTATCTCTAAAACAATTACTTTATGAAAGTCACGAATAACTTACATCAGCTTGAAGTAGGATTGCATCAGAAGGCGAAAGACACATTCAGCCTTAACTGAAACCTCTGGTTCAAACTTAGACAGGACATCCTGAATTCCTGAGTGATGGCTTAGTTCCTGGGAGGACTTTATAATTGCACTGCTTTTGTTGTCCAGTGCCTCTTGCATCTTGCTGAGGATAGAGATGTCTGTTAGAAGCCTAAAGCGGGAGTAAAGTCATCTTTGTGAGAAAAAGAAAGGCCATTCCTTCTGAATTTGTGCAATGCGTGGTACAGGCACTCCGTAAAGGTATTGGCACTGGAGGATATAGCTCTTCTCCAGAAGAGGTTCAGCTTTCTCTGCTCCACCCAGCCCTATCTCTGAGAAAATTTTAAGTAGCTGCATTTTCATTTCATCTAATGATGCCTCAGTTTCTCCAGTGGGCAGTTCTACAGGACACCACCTCACACATCCATACTGATCTACAGGGCCTCTTGCCTCCCCTGCTGCATTAGCATGGGACCTTCTCTCTCTGCGTCGCCTTGCAAGAGTATTTTTTTCTGTTTTTAAATTCCACTCTTGTTTTAATTTGCTGAAAAAGAGAGTGGCAGCCCTCTCCAACCATGTCTCCTGTTTTCCCAACATCTACAAAACGTTTTTGGTATTCCCTTACAATTCCTTTGACTACGCTGTGACACATTGCTCCATGAGTTAAGATCGTGTTCAAGCATCTGATCCACCACTGCTTTCGCCATATCTTTTCTGTCCCCTGGTGATGGTCTTGTTTGATTTGCCACTGCTTTTTGAATTGCTGCTGGCATCCTATTCCAATTGACTTGGAACTCTGCATACCATGGCCTGCCAGGATGTGGGGATGAAGAAACAGAGGAGTTTGAAGTGCTTCAGGAGTTAGACGATAGGATAAGTGAAGTGCTCACGGGGCTTGATGAGAGGGATGAAGAGGCAGTAGGATCTGTTACAAGTCCTAAAAATTATAGCAAAAAAGATCAGTGGAAGACAAAAAAGCAGTACACTGAATTAATTTATGATAAAATACATTCTTCCAGTTCAATATACTATATTGGCAGCCACCAGGAAGAAACAGAATAAAGGACTGGAGTAAGTGAAAGACATGGTTGTGTTTCTTAGGTCAAAGAGTTCAATACATTTTTGAACTTCAGTGTTATTTGTTCAGCTTACCAATGGCAGTTATCAAAATACATATTTACCTTCATTTCTAATGTTGTTTAACAGTTTGCAACACTGGATTGGCCTAATGTATTTCTCCTGATCCTACTCTTGCACAAAAACATGGTCATCCCAGTTTGCACACCAAGCTCTTCTAACCGTTCAAGAAGAGATGTTAAGGATTCATTTGAGAGGCTTGGCAAGATAGACAGCACCACTTCCCTTAGGTCTTGACTCATTTTCTAAAAGAAAATTTCGGCATGACAGCTAAATATTAACTAATTAATTCATAAAACCCCTTGCTTGTTTGTTTATTATCAGTAATGCGTTATTTACTACAATTTTATGTCTATATGACTTTATGCATTATTAAGGCACTAGTGAGTACTCCCAGTTAGAAGGGGTCAGCAAAGCTTCTAAACCAATCACTGTAGGAAAAATGATGACCTTTTTAGGTATGACTGGAATTAGTTCTGAGTGGATATTCTTAGAAATCGCCTTAGTCAATGGGTGGGCCTCTCTGGCAGTGTCTTAAATTGCTTTGAATTCTACCTGGCAGGTAGACAATTCTTTGTTAGTTGTGGTAATTATACTTCAAAGACACATGATATTCTGTATGGTGGTCCACAAGGCTCTATCCTGGGTCCGCTGCTCTTTTTGATTTACATGCTTCCATTAGGTCAGATTATCTCGGGGCATAACGTGAGCTACCACAGCTATGCTGATGACACACAACTGTATTTATCAATAGCACCTGATGACCCTGACTCTCTTGATTCACTGACACAATGTCTCACTTGTGTTTCTGAATGGATGAATAGTAATTTACTCAAACTAAATAAAGAGAAAACAGAAATTTTAGTGATTGGCAATAATGGATATAATGAGGTTATTAGAAATAAACTTGATGCATTAGGATTAAAAGTGAAGACGGAGGGAAATAATTCAGGGGTAACTATTGACTCTGGCCTGAATTTTAAATCACATATTAATCAGATTACTAGGACAGCATTTTTTCACTTAAGCAAAATAGCAAAAGTTAGACCTCTTATAACATTGCAAGATGCTCAGAAATTAGTTCACGCTTTTGTTTTCAGACGTTTAGATTACTGTAATGCACTCCTCTCATGACCACCCAAAAAAGACATCAATCAATTACAACGAGTGTAGAATGCAGCTGCTAAAATCTTAACCAGGAAGAGAAAATCCGAACACATCTCTCCAGTTTTGATGTCACTACACTGGGTTGCCTGTGTCATTTAGAATTGACTTTAAAATACTCCTTATGGTTTACAAAGTCTTAAATAATTTCACTCTATCCTATATTTCAGAATGTTTTTCACCTTACACTCCAAATTGTAACCTTAGATCTTCAAATGAGTGTCTGCTTAGAATTCCAAGAGCTAAACTTAAAAGAAGTGGTGAGGCGGCCTTCTGCTGTTATGCACCTCAAATCTGGAATAGCTGACCGATAGAAATTCACCAGGCTAATACAGTGGAGCACTTTAAAAAACACATTACTTTAACATGGCTTTCTCATAGCTTCATTTTAGTTTAATCCTGATGCTCTGTAAATTCAATTAATTATCATTATTATTCATGGTGGCTCCACAATCCATACTAACCCCTACTTTCTCTTCTGTTCTTTTCCGATTATCTGCGCCACCACCACCTGATCAAAGCACCGTGATATCCCTACATCAATGGATTAAAGGCCAGAAGTCCACATGACCATCATCATCAAGTTCTTTCATGAGAACCCTGAATACCATGAGGACTAATTGAGGTCATTTATGTTAGGTAAAATGCCTAGATAGATAGATAGATAGATAGATAGATAGATAGATAGATAGATAGATAGATAGATAGATAGATAGATAGATAGATAGATACTTTATTAATCCCAAGGGGAAATTCACATAATCCAGCAGCAGTATACTGATACAAAGAGGTCTTGTGGCCTGGAGTTGTGTCTGGAGTTTTTACAAATGCTGATTAGGGATGCGCATGTTTCTGACCATTGCGCAAGGGGGGAAGTGCTGAAACAGATTCAAAAATATGTTTTTTGGTCACCTTATTTGTAAGCAGCAGTGGACATAAACCTGTCAGACTGTGAAATCTGTGCAAAAAACAAAGTCAGAAAAGGAATCACTGTCCCCATAGGACACATTCTAGTACCAGAAGGCCCATTTAAGCACCTTTCGATGCACTATGCAGACGTGAATGTTACGATTTCTAGAAAAAGATTCCTGCTAGTGATAATAGACAGATTCAGCCGATGGACAGAAGTGATCCCCTCACCTGGATCAAAGTGCTAAAACAATAATCCAGTTTTTGACACGGGAAATCATATCAAGGTTTGGCGTCCTTTCAATAATTAGCTCAGATAATGGGTCAGCCTTTATTGAAAGGACAATAAAAAGGTACTGCAAGCACTGCGAATAAAACATAGACTTGGTTGTGTGTACCACCCCCAATCACAGGGAATGGTGGAAACAGCAAATGGGATCCTAAAAAATAAAATAGCTAAAATCTGCACAGAAACTGGTCTTACTTGGGTAGATGCTTTGCCAATTGCTTTAATGTTGTATGTTGTATGCAGTGCTATGTAAGTCAGCTAACTACTATCCATAAAGCTATATATTCACAGGAAAAGAAAAGACAGCCTATCAGGCCCGGGGACCAGGTTTACCTGAGGGTTTTCTGAGGAAGGTGGGACCAAGCCAGACGAAAGGGCCCATCTGAGGTAACGCGAGCCTATCCATCGACTCCTAGAGCCTTCTTTCAAGGTCAGTATCTCTGGTGCGTTTTATGCCCCGACAACACGTAGACCTTACTGTTTTATTATAAAGTAGCTATAAGCATCCAGATTATAAACTCACTAAAGCTGCACATGGACACAATGCTCTTTAACAGTCCAGTTGTGTCCCCCTTTGGTTTCTACTCAATGGTGCTTCTTACTTCACTCTTTATTCTTTATCCACTCTCTAGTTCATCCAGTACTACATCGCAGTGTTGAGTTTAAAACTGAAATGACTCGCTGTTACATAAAGTGGCTTATGAAAGGAGCTTTAAAAACGTATTTATACACAGTGCTGTTTTCATCCATCCATCCATTATCCAACCCGCTATATCCTAACTACAGGGTCACGGGGGTCTGCTGGAGCCAATCCCAGCCAACACAGGGCACAAGGCAGGAAACAAACCCCGGGCAGGGCGCCAACCCACCGCAGCTGTGAAAATGATTTGTTAATGAAATTGTAGTGAGGCCTCTCTGCAGACCATTACGGTTGGTCAGTCACCGGTGACATTATGAATAATAATATAGCTTCTGTATCTGTGAAATTCTCATCTGCCACAAAACTTTGTGGCTGTCAAAAATAATCTGCTAGCATCCGTAGAGCAATGTGGTTTCTCCTGGGTTAAATCCTCCATTTAATGTCCTGCCCCTGGCATGAGTCCTGATATCTTTCGTGTTGATTATATTTTCTTGTGTTTAAATATGTATTATGGATTCTGAATTGCACCTACAGTGACATGCAAAAGTTTGCTTAAAATGTCTATTACTCTGAATAGTCAAGTGAGCAGAAGCGGTGTATACAACATTCTGGAGTAACTGGGAAATGCAGCCAAACCAGATAAATGATGGCTTACATACAAAACAATTCTTATCACCATGCAGTTATTATAATGTGTGTTCATGTGACAAACATATGACACCTCAAAAATGATGAATGTGATGCACAGACTGAATTTTAGTTCCCTTTTAAGAGGACCAACATTTACACTGAAGAACTTTTTTTATCAGTTTTCATGGGCTACCTGTTGTCACTTCTCAGGGAACTGACCCACAAGTCAGAATATCTCAGACAATTCTATCATGCTAGCTCTGCTGGAAGCCATTAACCGAATGGCAAGGCACTACATCCAGTATTCGGATGGTGTGAGTGCACATACATAAAACATTACATTTTTGCAAAAATAAAAAGGCACTTTGCAACAGTGCCAAGTTCCCTTAATGTAATCAGATCTCTTTACTGCACTCACATTGCAGTAAGGGCACCTAGTGAGAACGAAGATGCTTTTGTTAACTGTAAGCCGTTATATTCCATCGATGCACTAGTCATACAAGAAGCGCCTGAGATAAGAGGTCCATAATAACCCACAATTTTAAAAAAATAATCGAGTCCAAGAGTCCAGTGTTTTCATGAATATTCAATTCAAAGTGTTCTTATTGAGGAAACTTCTACTTATGAGCCCAGCATGCTACTCATTTACTCTGACTGTTCAAGATGGTATGGTGTATCGCAAATAATGTGATTTGCTCAGGGTCTTCTAGCATTTGGGATTTCACTCTGGTTTATTCTTATTCTCATTGAGAAAATGTGTGTTTCTTGTATTTATCTTTCATGTTGTATTTAATGTTTGATATTTGTTTGTATCTAGTGTTATTTGATTTTTTTAGTGCTTTAATTCTTTTTGTAACCTATTGAATATTTGTGGAGTGCTTTGAGAAAGGGAGAGGCACTATATAATAATAATAATAATAATAATAATAATAATAATAATAATAATAATAATAATAATAATTGTTGAAAAGGCAATACAGTATTTAGGTGTTGTTTCCCTTTAATTAGTTGTCATCCGCCTTGAATTGTTAGTTATTCTGATTGGCCTGTGCTGATTTGGAAATTGGCCAATCACAGGGCTTCACTTTGAACCTTATAGATTAGTTTGGTGGCATCAGAGCAGCAGAGTAGGAGCTTCATTTGTTAAATGTGAAAGTTTGCGTAATTATATATAAAGTAAGTGGAATTTAATTGTTTGTCCTTAAAGCATATTGTTTATGTGTTTAAGTTTGTAATTTGGATATATATTATATTTTTGTCCCTGCAGTGGGCTGGCACCCTGCCTGGGGTTTGTTTCCTGCCTTGCACCCTGTGTTGGCTGGGATTGACTCCAGCAGACCCCCATGACCCTGTGGTTAGGACATAGCAGGTTGGATAATGGATGGATGGATGAATATTTTTGTAGAGTTTCTAAAATATATACATTTGAGGAAGCTAAAGCATAGTTGAACAGATACTATTTGGAGTTTCAGAAATATTGTTTGTTATAGAATTCCAGTATTATATATATATATATATATATATATATATATATATATATATATATATATATATATATATATAAGTGTAATGAGCAGATACTTTATGGTTTAAGGTTCTAGCATTTTCGTGATTTTGATGTTCTTGAGTGTGGTACGCCATCTAGTGGATAAAACATTGGCACATTTAAGAGTAATAAACTGTGATAGCTAATTTATGTTTATTATTTTATTTAGACCATACCTTCCCATTTGTATAACTTTGGAAGAAATCAATAAATAGAATTTGAACATCTTCATCCATGTCTGACCGGATGTGTGTAGTGAGTTGTAATTTAATCCTGATCCATCTTAATGCTTCACTACAATAATAATACATTTTATTTATATAGCACCTTTCCCATGCTCAAGCCGCTTCACAGAATCTCAGAAAGAAACAGCAGGTGTATGTAACATTGGATACAAATGTTTCCTGAATAGACACAAAATAAAAAATTCAATACTAAAAACTAGTAATAATACAGTCTTGCATTCCACAGGCCATTTCATGTCCTCATCGAACAGGAAACACGGTTATTATGACAGCACATTAAGGGACAGATAAATTTATAGAAAACTTCTGATGTACTTATGAACTGGGGTGATGGTAACACTAATTCTTCATATTTGTCTTAGAAATAAAGTTGTCTGAGTGGTTCTTTAGGGCGATGCCATAGGGTAGCCATTTTGGTTCCCAAAAGACCCATCCACATGAAGGTTCCAGAAAGGACCCTTTGTTTATTTAGATCCGTAACAGACTTCATAAATAATCATGAATAGATGGTAACAGATTTATGGGTCCTAGAATTTAAAAGGACTCTTGATATGTACAATAACAAAGGCGAAGTCCAGGTTTTCGTAATCTGTTAGTGTCCTACAAGGTAACCTACAATACGTCAAAAATTACAGTTGATTTTCCATATTTTAGGACACCTTTTCAAAAGAACAAAGAACCAACTTCATATGCAAAGAACTCTTCCCAGAATGAAATGGTGTTTTGCCAAGCAGTGGCTCTGTGAGGAACCAAACAACCCAGTAAAGAACCGTAAAGTGCCATTAAAGAACCGGGATTTTTAAGAGATTGTCACAGATTGAGAAGAACTGTTCTTTATCATTTTTAAAATCCCAATCATTATAATCTCTAGACAGTTTCTCCCTAATTTATAACACCAACCCAGTTTTCTTTGCCAGTTCAGACCACCCAAAAGTTGGGTTTGAGTTTAGTGTGAATTCATGAGTTACTGTGAAAATGATCCATCCATTTTTTTCCAACCCGCTGAATCTGAACACAGGGTCACGGGGGTCTGCTGGAGCCAATCCCAGCCAACACAGGGCACAAGGCAGGAATCCAATCCCGGGCAGGGTGCCAACCCACCGCAGCTTTGAAAATGATTTGTTAATGAAATTGTAGTGAGGCCTCTCTGCAGACCATTACGGTTGGTCAGTCACCGGTGACATTATGAATAATAATATAGCTTCTGTATCTGTGAAATTCTCATCTGCCACAAAACTTTGGGGCTGTCAAAAATAATCTGCTAGCATCTGAAGAGCAATGTGGTTTCTCCTGGGTTAAATCCTCCATTTAATGTCCTGCCCCTGGCATGAGTCCTGATATCTTTCGTGTTGATTATATTTTCTTGTGTTTAAATATGTATTATGGATTCTGAATTGCACCTACAGTGACATGCAAAAGTTTGCTTAAAATGTCTATTACTCTGAATAGTCAAGTGAGCAGAAGCGGTGTATACAACATTCTGGAGTAACTGGGAAATGCAGCCAAACCAGATAAATGATGGCTTACATACAAAACAATTCTTATCACCATGCAGTTATTATAGTGTGTGTTCATGTGACAAACATATGACACCTCAAAAATGATGAATGTGATGCACAGACTGAATTTTAGTTCCCTTTTAAGAGGACCAACATTTACACTGAAAAACTTTTTTTTATCAGTTTTCATGGGCTACCTGTTGTCACTTCTCAGGGAACTGACCCACAAGTCAGAATATCTCAGACAATTCTATCATGCTAGCTCTGCTGGAAGCCATTAACCGAATGGCAAGGCACTACATCCAGTATTCGGATGGTGTGAGTGCACATACATAAAACATTACATTTTTGCAAAAATAAAAAGGCACTTTGCAACAGTGCCAAGTTCCCTTAATGTAATCAGATCTCTTTACTGCACTCACATTGCAGTAAGGGCACCTAGTGAGAACGAAGATGGTTTTGTTAACTGTAAGCAGTTATATTCCATCGATGCACTAGTCATACAAGAAGCGCCTGAGATAAGAGGTCCATAACAACCCACGATTTTAAAAAAATAATCGAGTCCAAGAGTGTCCTGGCTCCGATCCGGTGCGGGTGTGTGTAAGTATGCATCACTCTGGGTTTGATTGGGGAAAAAAGAAGGAATGGAGGTTAAAGAAAAGAAGGACAGAGAAAAGGGCAAGAACAAGATGGGAGATGGTGCAATTGTAAGGGAAAGCAGGCCGAGGAAAAAGTGAGCCCCTGGAAAGGAGTGTAGGGCCAGCTGCTTGAGAAAGGGGCACAATGGTCACTCCGGCTGAGCCGCTCTTGGAGTAGGAGTGAACAAGTGCTCTGGGAGGCTCCCATTGAAGCCTGATGGACTGTGGCAAGAGAGGGAGCAAGGAGCAAAGCCCAGTATGTCACCCTCTAAATGCCGACAGACTGCAAACAGGGGCCCAAGCGGGATTAAGGGTTGTCTGTGTTGAAGTTGGTGGACGTCACCTTGTGCTGAGGAAAACAAAAAGAGTAAGTCAGGGAAACATCAGATTTTAGAAAGAAACACCAAGTCTTGTGGTTTTAAAAGAGAATGTGTTTGCCCTTGATTTTAACCTCCACGTTTCCTGATGTAATGGATTGTTTATTGACAAAGTGTGAAAGATAATTTTTGCACTGCACTATTTGCACTTTATTTTTCTGGTTTTAATAACAGCACCGACACTTGCTGCAGGTATGTGTCCTCATTTGCCCGCCTCATCTCATTCTATCGATGGTTACGGGTAGGAATGGCTCCTAGAAGCAACCAGGGAGTGTTGGGCCAACCTGGACCATCATAGTGACTGCCAAACATAATGTCTCGGTGGCCTGGGTCAACCTGGGATTCATTTATCTTGAGGCAAAGTAGCTTCGGCAGATATGATGGTTCTGTACATGGTGGCCGCCATGTTGGCTGAACCCTCAGTGTTTCATAAGGCCTGTGTAGTATAGCAGGTCTGTGGCTCCAAAAATATATGGCCAGTTTTAAATCCAGACAGCCGCGTCAGTCTCCGTGGACGCAATTGCATGACTACGGGGTGTTAATGAGGCAATTGGGGTGAGTCGCACCCATCTGCAATAGCTTCATCGGCTTCCTGCGGCGTGTGATTACGGTGCTGCACCCACAGAGCCAGGCCAGCACAGGGGAAAGGGAAAAGAAAAATAATCAGAAGATAAGATAAGAACAGAACAGAACAGAAGGAGGCTAAAGAACAGGAAAGGCAGTCATGGGGGACGATCCGGACACCTGGATGGAAAAGGCAGCACAAGCTGGGGCTTCATGAGGGAACACAGGCTGAGGTGCTCTAGGGGCTGGATCGTTCCATTGAATAATCGTGTAGAGTGGGGCGAGCAGGATGGGAAACCTCCCAATGGATCCGAGGGGCGACCAAGTGAATGTGAAGGGAGATGGGAGGAGAGCCGACCTCAGACCATCTGGCTGCGCAGTTTGGAGGCAGCCAAGCCAGGGGTCATCATAAAAGGAGTTTGTGGTTGCCGATTCTTCGCTGGCTATGCGAGTGATAGGTGAGCTGGGGAGACAGAAGGAGGTGTTCTGAGATCGTGTGGAGTTATACTACATTTTTAACCTCTATTTTAATGGACTTGTTTATTGATTTTTGTATCCCCATTTTTCACCTGGTTTTATGAATTTATTTTTTTATTGTTTTTTTGGAACACTGCATTGTGGACACGTTTGGTTTTGTTTTTGACTCTTTTTAATAAAAGCACCTGTGCTCTTTCCCCCATCCCTTGGCGTCCTCTGATATTTGTCCTCATTTGTCAGCTCATCTCGGTCATAACTATCGAAGGTGTTGGTTCTTGAGATTCCCATTTGTGAAGAGGGATTCTGGAGGGGACTGGCATCATCACAATTTGGTGGGAGCGGTGAGATGAGCTGGCAGTGGGGACAGAAGAGCAGGAGTCCGATGAGCCAGCGAGATTGGTGCCAGATTCATTGGAGAAAAGAACCCACGGACCCAGACCAAAGGAGGACATTTTAAAGGATTGAGCTTTTTAAGGGACATTTATTTATTGTTTTTTATTGTCTTTTAAAAGTTCTTATTCTTTTAATGTCTTGTTTTAACAAGGGGGGCTAGTTTTTTTATTATTAGTGGTTTTAGTGCACTGATAGTGTGGCTGAGCTGCAGACCTGGGCCGCCAGTTGCACTGGGTTCATAGTGGTGTGGAACCTTCCTGTGCAACTGGGGCTTAAGGGGGGAAGGTGTGTGGTATAGCGGGTCCGCGGCTTCAAAAATAATCCAGACAGCCATTTCAGTCTCTGTGGGCGCAATTGCACGACCGCAGGGTGTTAATGAGGTAATTGGGGCGAGCTGCACCAGCACGTGCCTGTGCACCTGTTCTCAATTGCTTCATCGGCTTCTTGCACCGTGCGATTAAGGTGCTGCACCTACAGAGACATATATGTTTGGGCCGGCACAGGGGGAAGGGAAAAGAAAAAGAATCAGAAGAAAAAAGAAAGATAAGAAAAAAAAAAGAACAGAAGGAGGTTAAAGAATGGGAAAGTCAGTCATGGGGGACAGTCATGCAGAAGCTAGGGCTCCGTGAGGGAGTGCAGGCTATGGCACTCTAGGGGTTGGTTCAGCCCCACTAAATAATCATGTAGAGTGGGGCGAGCAGGATGGAAGACCTCCCTATGAATCCAAGGGGCAACCGAGTAAGCACGAAGGAAAACGAGAGGAGAGCCGACCCTGGACGGTCTGGCTATGCAGTGTGTAGGCAGCCAAGCTGGGGGTCGGCAGAAAGGTGTTTGTGGCTGCTGACTCTCCACTGGCTATGTGAGTGATGGGTGAGCAGGGGAGACAGAAGGAGGCGGGCTGAGATTGTGTGGAGTTATACTGCATTTTTAACCTCTATTTTAATTAATTTATTTATTGATTTTTATCCCCATTTTTCACCTGGTATTATGGATGTATTCTTGTATTGTTTTTTAGAACACTGCACTGTGGACACTGTTTTTACTAAAGCACCTGTGCACTTTCCACCATCCCCTGGCTTCCTCTGAGATTTGTCCTCATTTGTCAGCTCATCGTCATAACTATCAAAGGTGTTGGTTCTTCAGACTCCCATTTGTGAAGATGGAGTCTGGAGGGGACTGGCATCGTCACAGCCTGTAGTATTCATTGTAACTGAAATCATTACATGTGCTAGGTGATAGTGGCTACTCACTCAGATGATAACAACAACAACATCATTTATTTATATAGCACATTTTCATACAAAAAGTAGTTCAAAGTGCTTTACATAATGAAGAATAGAAAAATAAAAGACACAGTAAGAAAATAAAATAAGTCAACATTAATTAACATACAATAAGAGTAAGTTCCAATGGCCAGGGTGGACAGAAAAAATAAAAAACTCCAGACGGCTGGAGAAAAAAATAAAATCTGTAGGGATTCCAGACCATTAGACTGCCCTGTCCCCTCTGGGCATTCTGCCTAACATAAATGAAACAGTCCTCTTTGGATTTAGGGTTCTCACGGAAGGACTTGATGATGATGGTCATGTAGACTTCTGCCTTTTGATCCATCCATAATTGTTGGAACATCATGATGCTTTGAGTAGGTGCTTTACACCTTTCCTAGACCCCCAGCACACAAAACAGAGGCCAGTGGTTCTCAACCTGTGGGGCGGGGGCACGAAGATGTGAAGAAAAGAAAACAAGAATCAAAAATTTGAAAAAAAAAACCTGTCGAAACCAAAACAGATTAATTTAAACTACATTCTGATACTAAAACAATAAATATAGTTAGATAAATGTCAATAAAAGTTAAGTAGGTATAATCAAATATACATCTACATTTCAAAAAAATGTTAGTGGGCGCAATTAAAACTCGGGTCGCAAATACTTAGCAAGGTTGAGAAACGCTAAGAGAGAGACAATACAATGTCACATCCGAAATGGTGTGCTCAGTTGTGGAGAAGAGCTAGATAACCTTGGATACAGATAGCAGGGTCTCCTGGTATTACCAAATTTAAATTAAAAACACCTTAAGCCGAGCAGCGTTATTTATAAGGGTAAAAGTATGGCAGCGTAACGGAAGGGCGCTTACTGTTTGTGTGTTGAAGGCGATGCCGCGGGAACGCAGGTGTAAAGCTGCAAGCACATTTCTCCAGTTTTGATGTCACTACACTGGTTGCCTGTGTCATTCAGGATTGACTTTAAAATACTGCTTATGGTTTATAAAGCCTTAAATAATCTCGCCCCATCTTATATATCGGAATGTCTGACACCTTATATTCCAAATCGTAACCTTAGATCTTCAAATGAGTGTCTCCTTAGAATTCCAAAAGCTAAACTTAAAAGAAGTGGTGAGGCGGCCTTCTGCTGCTATGCACCTAAAATCTGGAATAGCCTGCCAGTAGGAATTCGCCAGGCTGATACAGTAGAGCAGTTTAAAACACTGCTGAAAACACATTACTTTAACATGGCCTTTTTATAACTTCACTTTAACTTAATACTGATACTCTGTATGTTCAATTCATCATAATAACTATTCATAGTGGCTCTAAAATCCGTACTGACCCCAACTCTCTCTTCTGTTTCTTTTTCCGGTGGCCTGCGCCACCACCACCTACTCAAAGCATCCTGATGCACCAACATTGATGGACTGAAAGCCAGAAGTCTACGTGACCATCATCATCAGGTCCTTCCATGAAAACCCTAAATACAAAGAGGACTGTTTGACTTATGTTAGGTAGATTGCCCAGAGGGGACTGGGCGGTCTCGTGGTCTGGAACCCCTACAGATTTTATTTTTTCTCCAGCCTTTGGAGTTTTTTTTTCTGTCCACCCTGGCCATCGGACCTTACTCTTATTCTATGTTAATTAATGTTGACTTATGTTTATTTTTTATTGCGTCTTCTATTTCTCTATTCATTTTGTAAAGCACTTTGAGCTACATTTTTTTTTATGAAAATGTGCTATATAAATAAATGTTGATTGATTGATTGATTGATTGAGTCTGGGCACATGTGGAGCCGGTATAATGGCCAGTACGGGCTCCTCCGCACATGTTCAGTTTTACACGCCGGTGTTCTCGCAGCATGCCCAGCGCAAGTGATTTAAGGTGCGGCGTGCCTGAAAGAGAAAGCCGGCATTTTCTTTCCTAATCAAGGCTTAATCAGAGATGGGGATCCCGTATTGTAAATAAATGAGATTTACCAACTGGTGTGCTTGAGCTCAGAATAGCCATTGGCCGTCCAGGGGGGCTTACACGCACGCGACCGGCAGGGGCTCGATTTTAAATAGAAAGTTGCTCGAGGCGTGAACGTGCCAGCGTCTACCTGGATTGGTGTGTGGGGTAGGCTGGGCTGGCAGATTGGCTGGATAATCTTGCCAGTGATATTTAAAGAGTTGCCGGCCAACGGGGGTCGTTAGTGGATTTAAAGGCGTGTTAGGATTAAGCACTGCTGCGCAATTGAAGGAGCAGTTGTGATTTTGACGGGTTTGTACATATACTGTATTTATATATCTCCGAGTGATCATTTTGGTTGAGGTATATATGCTTAACTGCACCAATCCTGAAATCAAAACTATCCCAATGCCAAATGTTTTTTCTTTTTGTATATATACACACATTTGATTTTTTCTGCCAGCCAATGAAGTTCTGTATCATCGTGAATGAATATGTATGAGGTTCATTAGCATGCGCCATATAAGGATGTTTTAGGGCAGCATTCCACACACAGTCCCATACGCACATTTACGAGGTGACTGTGATTAAAAAAGGGTAAACTGTTTAAAAAAGTGCATACGGCAGGTTTATAATTCTGATTCATATATATATAGTGGAACCACGAGATACGATCACCTCTGTATACGAGAAATTCAAGATAAGAGGAAAGTATGAGCGAAAAATTCGGATCTAAATATGAGCATTGGCTCGCGTAAAGAGCCATGAGCCAGGCTGTGGGTATGCGTGACGCGTTTCCCGATCCGCCTCTATTCGGGGATTCACCCAAGCTGACGCTGCCAGCCCGTCAGCTCACTCAGTGTTCCTTGTTCTCCCGTAGCGTGAGGATCTACGCGTTTGTGCACTTGTGATTTCATTGTTTCGCTGTAGCAGTTCGCCGTATAAGCGTATCCAAAAATATCGCGGACATGCAGACAGAGAATAGGAGACGATTGCCCTCAAGAGGAGAGAGAGAGATAAGGAGAGAGAGCGAGCGAGCGAGCAAGAGAGAGAGTTAAGGAGAGAGAGAGAGAGAGAGAGAGCGCGTGCGCGAGCGCGAGCGAGCGAGAGACATAAGGATAGAGAGACGCGCACAAGAGAGAAGAACCATCAGATCAGTTATGCTCACATGACGCTCAGCAGACAAAGTGTATCCATACTACTTGTATTGCAAAACATCGCTCGTTTTATCAAGTCAAAATTAATTAAAAAATTTACCTCCTGTTGCAAAACACTCGTAAACCAAGTTACTTGCAAACCGAGGTTCCACTTGTATATGTTATTTATCAGTGTTATTTGTTAGGAGAATTGATTTTTATGTTGATATTTTTGGGGGTGCGGAACGGATTAACTGGATTTCCATTATTTTCAATGGGGAAGTTTGTTCTAGATATGAGAAATTCGCTATACGAGCTCAATGCTGGAACGAATTAAACTCATATCTCGAGGTTCCACTGTATATGTATATGTATATGTATGTCTGTATGTATGTATATGTGTATATAATATATATATATATATATATGTATATGTGTGTATGTATGTATGTGTATATATATATATATATATATATATATATATATATATATATAACTGCTCAAAAAAAATTGAAGGAACACTTTGAAAACACATCAGATCTCAATAGGAAAAAGAAATCCTCCTGGATATCTATACTGATATAGACTGGGTAATGTGTTAGGAGCGAAAGGATGCCACATCGTTTGATGGAAATGAAAATGATCAACCTACAGAGCCCTGAATTCAAAGGCGCCCCAAAAATCAGAGTGAAAAAATTATGTGGCAGGCTAGTCCATTTTGCCAAAATTTAATTGCAGCAACTCAAAATTGCACGCAGCACTTTGTATGGCCCCTGTGTTCTTGTATACATGCCTGACAACATCGGTGCATGCTTCTAATGAGATGACAGATGGTGTTGTGGGGGATCTCCTCCCAGATCTGGACCAGGGCATCACTGAGCTCCTGGATAGTCTGAGGTGCAACCTGGTGGCATTGGATGGACCAAAACATAATGTCCCAGAGGTGTTCTATTGGATTTAGGTCAGGAAAGTGTGGTGGCCAGTCAATGGTATCAATTCCTTAATCCTCCAGGAACTGCCTGCATACTCTCACCACATGAGGCCAGGAATTGTCGTGCACCAGGAGCCACTGTACCAGCATAGGGCCTGACAATGGGTCCAAGGATTTCATCCTGATACCTAATGGCAGCCAAGGTGCCTTTGTCAAGCCTGTAGCGGTCTGTGTGACCCTCCATGGATATGCCTCCCCAGACAATCATTAACCCACCACCAAACTGCTCATGCTGAATGGTGTTACAGGCAGCATAATGTTCTCCATGGCTTCTCCAGACCCTTTCACTTCTGTCACGTGCTCAGGGTGAACCTGCTCTCATCTGTAAAAGCACAGGGCACCAGTGGTGCATCTGCCAATTCTGGTATTCTATGGCGAATGCCAATCGAGCTGCATGCTGCTGGGCAGTGAGCTCAGGGCCCATTAGAGGACATGGGGCCCTTGGGTCACCCTCATGAAGTCTTTCTGGTTGTTTGGTCAGAGACATTCACACCAGTGGCCTGCCGGAGGTCATTTTAGGGCTCTGGCAGTGCTCATCCTGTTCCTCCTTGCCCAAAGGAGCAGATACTGGTCCTGCTGATGGGTTATGGACCTTCTATGGCCCTCTCCAGCTCTCCTAGAGTAACTGCTTGTCTCCTAGAATCTCCTCCATGCCCTTGAGACTGTGCAGGGAGACACAGCAAACCTTCTGGCAATGACACGTATTGATGTGCCATCCTGGAGAAGTTGGACTACCTGTGCAACCTCTGTAGGGTCCAGGTATCGCCTCATGCAACCAGTAGTGACACTGACTGCAGCCAAATGCAAACTAGTGAAGAAACAGTCAGAAAAGATGAGGAGGGAAAAATGTCAGTGGCCTCCCTTAAACCATTCCTATTTTGGGGGTCATCTCATTGTTTCATTAACACCACAGCAGCTGAAACTGATTAACAACCCCCTCTGCTACTTAACTGACCAGATTAATATCCCATAAGTTTCATTGACTTTATGCTATACTCTGATTAAAAAGTGTTCCTTTAATTCTTTTGAGCAGTGTATATATATATATATATATATATATATATATATATATATATATATATATATATATATATATATATATATATATATATATATATATATATATATATATACTAATAAAAGGCAAAGCCCTCACTCACTCACTCACTCACTCACTCACTCACTCATCACTAACTCTCCAACTTCCCGTGTGGGTGGAAGGCTGAAATTTGGCAGGTTCATTCCTTACAGCTTCCTTACAAAAGTTGGGCAGGTTTTATATCGAAATTCTACGCGTAATGGTCATAACTGGAAGCAGTTTTTCTCCATTTACTGTAATGGAGATGAGCTTCAACGCCGTGGGCGGAGTTTCGTGTGACATCATCACGCCTCCCACGTAATCACGCAGTACATAGAAAACCAGGAAGACCTCAAAAAAGCGCTCAAGAAAACATGCATTATATAATTGAGAAGGCAGCGAAACAATAAGAAGTGAGCGAGTGACATATACAACCATATTCATGAGTTCTGCTACTTGGAAACAAAGCACGATGTAAACCTACACTTTAAATTAAGTTCATAGACAGGCTGCGCTGGCGTTTGTAATTTAGTGCCTGCCCATATAAGGCCGTCCGTCAGCGGCAATCCAATAGCAAACTGCCACGGGTAAATATTCACGGGTGAAGGACTGTGCTTATGGAGAGGAAGATGAGATGGTCAGGGTGGTGTTTGACACATACTCAGCGAAACTGCGAGTTTTAAGTGCCAGGACTAAGGTAACATTAGATAAAGCTATGGACATAGCACGAGATGGCACCAGCACAGCTGGGAACCTTCGATGCAAGTACACCGAGTGGCTCACGTGAACTGGCGCAGTGCACAGATAAAAGCAACAGTTCCAAAGGCTGAACAAAACCGAATTACACAATTGAAAAGGCAGCAAAAAATATGAAGCGTCTGATAAGCATATTCATAAATGCAGCTACTGTGGAAACAAAGCACACGGTGGAAAAAGTCAATGTCCGCTAAAGGAAGACAGTGTAAAAAACCCGTGCATGCAGTGTGTCAGGTCTCAGATAAAGAAGAAGACGAGCTGTTTATTGATGCAGTAAGAAACGAATCGATGAATGAAACCTGTCATCTTTACAACGATTGACAAACACGGAATGTAACTTGAACACAACACATCCTACAAATACGAACCTGATTGAAAGAAATAATGATAATCAAATCCTTGATGACAGCAACACTCAGTAACACTCACAAAACAAATACTGTATATTGACAGTCATGTTACGTTATTTTTAAAATGTTCCCTTTTCTTTTTCTACCTTTTTTAACACACTACTTCTCCGCTGCGATACGCGGGTATATATATATATATATGTATATATATATATCCCGCTCTACATACTCGAATAATGGATACTTTATTCGCCATCAATGATTGTTTTGGTAAAGCCATACTCAGTGTATTCATTAGATGAACGGTAAAAAAGTAAGAGCGAGGGGAGGATGACTCATTGAGGCATGCAGGCTGTAGTCTTGCGTCAACTCTATCTGAATTGCGCGATCACATTTGAAAAAATATATCTTTTCAAGTTCTATTTAGTCCATATGTGTCATCCGGCCCGGTGTGTAATTATATCCGGCCCGCGAGATCATTTTATATACTGTATTATTGTTATTAAAGCCCGGGTATATGAAGCGCTGGTAACACAATAAACTACAGATCCCATAATGCAGCGCTTCAGCTGCCTTGCCGAACACTTACCGCTTACTACAGTTATTGCGCACTGAGTTTGCACGGCGCTTTGGTGACTTTGAAGAACAAAAAAAGTCCGTCTACATGCGGCTCGAACCTTGTGCATGTTTGGTAGCACATATCTGTGTGAGAAGCTCTTCTCAGTGATAAAGACTAACAAAACAGCACACAGGAGTAAGCCTCACTGATGAGCACCTGCAATCCATCCTGAGAATCTCCACAACACAGAACCTCACACCAAACAGAAACGAACTTGTGGCCAAAAAAAGATGCCAGGCGTCCAGCTCTAAAATGACATATGAGCAAAGACAACTGAATGATTTGATTTGTTATTGCGTAAGAGCGGAGTCAACCGTTTTAACAAACAGCGTATTGCACTGATCTGAAATAGCTGTGTGTGTATATATGTAGATATGTATGTATATGTATGTATATGTTTATATATGTGTGTGTGTATGTATGTATATATATATATATGTATTTGTGTGTATATATGTGTGTGTATGTATGTATATGTGTGTATATATGTGTGTGTATATATGTAGATATATATGTATGTATATATGTGTATATGTATAGATATGTATATATATATATGTTTATGTGTGTGTGTAAATATATATATATATATATATATATATATATATATATATATATGACAACAACACTCATCACTCACAACAGTGACAAAACAATTACATTGACAATCAGGTTACGTTATTTTCAAAATGTTTCCTTTTCTTTTCATTGCTTCTTTAACACACTACTTCTCCTCGAAGTCGGGTATTTTGCTAGTATGTATATATATATATAAATATATATATATATATATATATATATATATATATGTATATATGTATATATATGTATATGTGTATATATATATATATATATATTTATATATATGTATATTTTTTTGCCGTATACCTTTTCCTGTTTTGTTTTGGTATGTGCATATTTTCAGTGTCAAATCCATGCAAAGTTTTACAAATGGGCTGCTGTCTCTTTTGGCTCAATGTTGAAAAGCTAGGCTTCAGAATCCCCATAAAACCCATGGAATTGGAATCAGATTAAGTGAATTTGATATTATTATGCTTTATTATGATAATAATCAAAGGCATAAAATATATATTATGGTCTCAGTACTGTCAAAATAATCTAACAGATAATCAGTTATGACAACTACATATTGTGATGATATGAATATCTCATTTATTGGTCTTCGTAAGTGTTGTTAAAAAGAAATCAACAACTTATTAAAAGGGTGACAACCAGCCCTAACTGTTGTTTTTTACATCAGCCCTCACATGAAGTGTGGCTTTCCAGTTGGTATGGCCTACCAGCTCAGTGCCTCTTCACACTCCATTTGGCAGCACTGTGAGGATTATATGTTCTGATTTCTCTGGTGCCTTTAGTACCTTCCAGCCTTCCCTGGTAAGTAGCAAGCAAAGGAATATGCAGGTGGATAAACCTATGGTGTCCTGAATAATGGACTATCCGTCAGGCAGACCAAAAATTGAGAAACTCAAGGACTGTGTCTTTGATATGGATGTGAGCAACACTGGAGCACCAAAAGGAACAGGCCTGTCTACTGTTATCTTCACTCTGTATACCTCCGACTACAAATATAACACCAGGTTATGTCACTTGCAGAAATTCTCTTGATATGTATTGATAAGGGGGATGAGGCAGAGAAGAGGAGTCAGGTGTAGAGCTTTGTTTCTTGGTGCAAATAGAATCGCCTGAGAATTAACATCAGCAAAGCAAAAGAACTTCTTATTGAATTTCACCACTACAAAGAGCTTCTATGTCCAGTCACTATTTGGGGAGTAGATGTAGAGGTGACATTTTACATCTTCTGCAACTCTGTGACTCTGTCACTATGGTGTGTTAAGCTGATAACCTCAATTAAAGTGAGGCCCACTGAATCAGCAAGCTAATTAACAGAGCAGGCTTGGTACTCTGGACACCCTGGAGGTCATAGTGGTGACAGAATTAAAACAACACTGAGTACCATTATGAACAGTACTGCACATTCTCTCTCTGACACACAAACACTGAGCAGTTCCAGCCAAAAAAGTGTGTCAAAAAACAATACAAGGGGCTCCTTTATACCAATAGTAATAATCCTTTGTAATCCCTGACTACTGTTAATCTTTTTGTCTTTAGCCAAGTCAAGTTTTCTTTCTTGTTTAGTAATTACTGTGTGTAGATTTTATTATGATACAGTACATAAGTATTTATAGATGTATTTACTTATTTATTGAGCTTCTGTAAAAAAATCCAATAAAGTTATATCTATCTGTCTATTGCAGGGGTGGCGAACTCCAGGCCTGGAGTGCCGCAGTGGCTACAGGTTTTCATTCTAACCCTTTTCATATTCAGTGACCAGTTTTCACTGCTAATTTAATAACATTTCCCCCCCATCACTTTAATAGCCCTGTTAGAAGAGTTCAGCCCTCTGAATTGATTCCTTTCTTCATTAAATGACAGCCAAGCAGAAATGAGATGTGAAACGAGCTAACAGATGACCAGCTAAACTGGGGCTTCAAACTCCAACCAACTTCACTCCAATCACTTTCTTAATGAGAAGCCAATTCTTGCTGTTGATTAAACCCGTTATTTAATTTTAATTTAATTTGTTTAATTGGCCTGTTGCTGCTCTCATTCTGCCACAGCACACATTTTGAAAACTGTTTTTTTCTGTTCTTTCTAAGAGCACCAATGTCAAAATGTTTTGGTGACCTGAGAGATCAGCCTTACCAAGACTATCACCTCTCTTTAATTTCAGATATTGTGTGATGGGCACAGGGAAGCTGGTCATGTGGTGGCTTGTTTTGTGTCTCATTATTGTTTGGCTGCTAATTAAAGAAAAAGAAACAACTATGGGGCCGGAGTCAAGTTAATTGAAAGAAGTAATCTGCAGCAAAAACTGGTCACTAATTAAGAAGATGGTAAGAATGAAAACCTGCAGCCACTGCAGCACTCGAGGCCTGGAGTTTGCCACCCCTGGTCTATTGTAATAGACTGCACACATGAGCTGGCATCCTGGCCAGGACTGAACAATGATCCTTGCCTAGCTTGGAGGCCATTGCAATGGAAAAAGAGGACTGGTGACTATTCCCCCCAAAAAATTACACTAAATGGCAGCATCCTTGGGTTAGGATTCCCACACAGATATGCAGGGCATGCTGGAACTTGTAGTCCCATTGGCCAGCCCTATTGAGTTCTGTGGGGGCCTCCAGATGGAGCCAATAAACTCTAGCTGCAGAGCTCCAGAGCTCCACTCCATTGCGGAGGTTGTCACTTTATATTATACGTTAGTGATAATGCCTGGTTACTAGAGATTTGCAATGAATGAACAAACTAGTACTTTTGTACTTGTCTTGGTCTGTGAGTGAACGTACTGGTACAATGACATGAAAGAACAAATCCTTTCAAGGCATGTGCCGTGCGTGCTTTGTTTTATATTGTATTCCGCGATAGTCTGGAGCTATTATTGTAACTTCACTTAAATTGCTGTTGTCTTTGGGAAATAGCCTATCAGTTAACTGTTTCAGTAAAATGTTCATGGCAACAACTAACCAATGACTGACATGGCAGATGACACCAAACACCTCCCATTGATTGGTTCACTATGACTGGGTGACTATGACCGTCTCAGTACACTGACTGGTTGTATGAACCAGTACGTCCCTATTGATCTGGGGAACCATTGCAAGTACATTCACGAACTGCAGGAAAAGAGACTCCCAGTGCAGTACACTGAATGAATCAGTTTGTGTGCTGAACAGAGGAATGAACCGCAGACATTTGTGACGCAGCACACTGAATCTCAAGATGTATGGGAGATTGCATCAGAAAGGATGGGATGTAAAAAGAAGGAAACTGCAGCGGGTCATACAAAGAAGGATCGAGACTGACAGCCAGGAAACTGCGTTTTTATTTATTTATTTTTTTGTGCAAGGTTCAATTATTGATTTTGCTATATTGAATAAAGTAATATGACACCTGTCGTTAATCCAGTCTGCATATGTGCAAAAGACACAACAACTGACTGATGGTAGGATGCATTACAGGGCCATCTACTGGAAACTGATAATATTTTTCAGAGCTACATTTATAAATGTGCAATTATAATAGGAACAATACAACTTTGTTAGAAACGTTTTAACTTCAGCTTACGCTAACAGCATATTACAGGCACATAGCACTTTGTCATATACAAACTACCCCAATCTATTTAAGCAGGTTATAGGCTAACTTAATCCAAAGCTGAAATAATCTTTTTTAATCACAAAAGATGCAAGCACTCGCATGTTGTGTTTCTATCAACATCTACGGTATAAAAATATTTGATTATTATTATATGAGAATATAATAGAATATAATAGAATAGAATATATAGAGAATCGTAGCGCATATGAGAACATGAGGGCAACCATTAAGAAGGATATCAGGGAAGTTAGAAGACAGTTGGAGAGGAATAGAGCAGATAAGGCGAAAGAAGACCCCAAGAGATTCTTTCAGTATTTTAGTAGTAAAAGAGCAGTTAAGGAGGAGGTCAAGTTCATCAGAAATAGTAAAGGGGAATTAAAAGATACAGACAATGAAATAGCGGATTCCCTAAACTTACATTTTTCTGAGGTGTTTACAAGTGAGCAAGTGGATAACCTGCCAGAGATAAACGTGACTACTAAGGAGGTACTGAGGGATTTGGAAATTGTAGAGGGAGAAGTGCTGCTCAGATTAAATAAGCTGAAGTCAAACAAATCACCAGGACCAGATAATATTTATCCTCGTGTTCTTAAGGAGGTTAGTGAGTACAGATATAAACCCTTGACACATTTTTAGGAAGTCACTGTGCACTGGAGAGATTCCAAAGGACTGGAAAATGGCAAATATCATCCCATTATATAAAAAGGGTGACAGGGCAGATCCAAGCAACTATAGGCCAGTAAGCTTAACAAGCATCACAGGAAAATTAATGGAAGGAATTATTAAGGATAAGATTGAGCAACACATGGCAAGGACAGGAGTTATTCTGAACAGTCAGCATGGGGTCAGAAGAGGGAGGTCGTGTTTTACTAACATGTTGGAATTCTATGAGGAGGCAACAAAAGGATACGATCAAAGTGGAGCTTATGATATTATTTATCTGGACTTTCAGAAAGCATTTGATAAGGTGCCACATGAGAG
Source organism: Polypterus senegalus (assembly GCF_016835505.1). Taxonomy (NCBI): domain Eukaryota; kingdom Metazoa; phylum Chordata; class Cladistia; order Polypteriformes; family Polypteridae; genus Polypterus; species Polypterus senegalus. The sequence continues at coordinate 164,018,090 of NC_053161.1, forward strand.
GTTGGGCATCAAAATAAAAAAAAGTGGGAGTTCAGGGTGATGTTTTTAGGTGGGTACAGAATTGGCTCAGACACAGGAAGCAGAGGGTGATGGTGCAAGGAACCTCATCAGAACTGGCCGATGTTAAGAGTGGTGTTCCACAGGGGTCAGTGTTAGGGCCGCTGCTATTTTTAATATATATAAATGATTTAGATAGGAATATAAGTAACAAGCTGGTTAAGTTTGCATTTGATACCAAGATAGGTGGATTAGCAGATAATTTGGAATCCGTTATATCATTACAGAAGGACTTGGATAGCATACAGGCTTGGGCAGATTTGTGGCAGATGAAATTTAATGTCAGTAAATGTAAAGAATTACACCTAGGAAGTAAAAATATTAGGTTTGAATACACAATGGGCAGTCGGAAAATCGAGAGTACACCTTATGAGAAGGATTTAGGAGTCATAGTGGACTCCAAGCTATCAACTTCCAAACAGTGTTCAGAAGACATTAAGAAGGCTAACAGACTGTCAGGTTTTATAGCACGATGTGTGGAGTACAAGTCACAGGAGGTTCTGCTCAACCTTTATAATGCACTGGTGAGGCCTCATCTTGAGTACTGTGTGCAGTTTTGGTCTCCAGGCTACAAAAAGGACATAGCAGCACTAGAAAAGGTCCAGAGAAGAGCGACTAGGCTGATTCCAGGTCTACAGGGGTTGAATTATGAGGAAAGATTAAAAGAGCTGAGCCTTTACAGTTTAAGCACAAGAAGATTAAGAGGTGACATGATTGAAGTGTTTAAAATTCTGAAAGGAATTAGTACAGTGGATCGAGACTTGTATTTTAAAATGAGCTCATCAAGAACACGGGGACACAGTTGGAAACTTGTTAAAGGTAAATTTCGCACAAACATTAGGAAGTTTTTCTTTACACAAAGAACGATAGACACTTCGAATAAGCTACCAAGTAGTGTGGTAGACAGTAAGATGTTAGGGACTTTCAACGCTCGACTCGATGTTTTCTTGGAGGAAACAAGTGGATAGGACTGGCGAGCTTTGTTGGGCTGAATAGCCTGTTCTCGTCTAGATTGTTCTAATGTTCTAATGTTCTAATATGTGAATTATTTATTTTGTTTCTTGCTCTAAATATTGCTTATATTGGTGGTTAAAGTTGTTACACTGTAATGAAAGAATTCTATATTTTAAACTAGAACATAGCTTGCTGTTGTTTTTGAAGTGAATAAATTGGTGATGCAAAGATTCAAATTAGTTTGGTGAACTGAATGAAATTCATCGAATCACTAAAAAGAATCGTTTTGCACACCACTACTGGTTACACTGTGGTTAAGGTGAAGGTTGTGGAAGGGTTATCGAACTCAAGTCAAGTAAACCAAATGACAAAAACCTGCAATCCAATTGGTTGTCCAGTGAAGCTATTGAATCGCGGAGCTGTGGAGGTCTGCAGCTGGACCCATCTTGGTAAAGCTGCAGGGATTCACAATCCTTACTTTCAACGACTTCCATGTGACCCGAAAGTGCTTCCAGCGGGCTACGCCCTATCACCAGAATTGCTCCCGGGTCGCAGATAAAAGGAGGTGTTTGATCTCATCCTGGTGAGCTGCAGTTGGGAGAGAGAAGAGAAATAGTTTGTTTTGCTTTGCTGAGCTATAAAAGAAGAAGCCTATTAAAGGTACTTTGCAGAATGAAAGTATGCATTTGAACCGAGAACTTGTGTGTGAAGTTGTGTTTAGGGATTGGTCAGTGTTGCTCCTCCACCCTACTAATGCTAATTTTTGGAAAGGTTTCCAATGGAGCAGTTTGGAGCCTTTGTGGTGTCTTACTGTATATAAACCCTCAGTCATGTTGTAACCTGATGAAGTGAGAGTTTCTACTACTATCCAGTAGACTCAGCACATAACTATTTTTTATTATTTGTAGTACTAGGGTGTTGTACCGTGTTAGCCATTATGAATGTAGAGAAAAGCCAAGCAAAATTACACATTTTATTGGCTAACTAAAAAGATAACAATATGCAAGCTTTCGAGGCAACTCAGGCCCCTTCTTCAGGCAAGTTGTAATCAATTATTATTATTTGTGTAAGGACCAATTTTGTTTGCAGCCATGATCAATTGTTCATACATCTTTCTGAGGATCACTCTTTCTCTATCAATATGTCATCACATTGTCCATACACAGCTGAAGCAGGAGTTTGGCTATTTGTTTTTTTTTATTTTTATTGTCTTATTAAAAGTATTAAACAAGATAAAGTTCTTATCCATGCCCTTATTACAGCTAAGTATTTGCCTAAGCCTTGTAATGGAGATGTATTTGACTGTTTTTCTTCACATTGGAGTACTCAGGTGTCATCTTGAGAACGCAGAAGACTGCGGTTCAGTGACTGTTGCCCTGTACCTGCAGTCTGTGTCTATCAAACTTACATTACCTTCTGATCCTGAGATGTCCATTCTTAGAAGCACTGGCTTTGTACATGTAGTCAATTATTTTGAACCCTGACTTTGCAAATCATTTTGTGACTTGTTGATTGCTCTTAAGCTGTTGGATCAGCCGTTATTGATGATCTTTGCTGTGCAGACATACTCATGATGATTTTCTGTTTGCAATCAAACGATATTTGGTTATTTTTTATTTTTGATTAATAATTTTCATTGATAGTTTTCTGTGACACATATCAAACTACAATGCAAATCAGACATCATATGAGGTTGGTTTGAAGTTCTAACATCAAATCAGACTCTTACATCAAAGTCTTTTCAGGAAGAGCAGCAGTACTGGCAACTCTATGATTTTAGTTCCCTCTTTTTTGATTAAAACTTACTCATTATTAGTGATGCTTCATTGACCATTTTTATTATTCCCAATTTTGCTGCTAAAACTTGACATAACACCAGTACTGCTCCTTCTTGTAGCTGGTGGTGGGATCATAATGGACATCAAAATGGCCCAGTAAGTTTCTGGGGCCTTATGCATAACGTTATATGTAGAATTCACACTAAAACATGGCACAAAACAAGTGGAAATGTGCATATGCACAAAAAATCCAGATGCATATATCTGTGCGTATACCAGCTTCCATGTTCTTCCATTCCATAAATCCCGGTCAGCGTGAAAAGTAACACAAGCGCACTTGCCTGCTGTCCCACCCCGTCTCCTCCCAGAATTACTCCTTTTTGAATATGCAAATCAATACAAATAATCCTTAAGTTCTGTGTTCGGTGAAAAGGCAATGGCAAAAGCACGGGGGGAAATAGAAGAATTTCAGAGACTACCAGGTGGAGGCAAGGAAAAACATACTATTTGTTGGTTTAAACACTGATATAAACAACAAAAGGAAGTTGATCGAGTAACCGAGTGGCAGAGAAACTCGAAAGCTCAAGTTCACAAAGTCGCACAGTGCCCGAAAAAAAAAAAGAAGTGGTCAGATAGAAAAGTCGCTGTGAAAAGGTGAGTCGTAGCCCACCGTCTGAGCGTCATATGGAAGCTTATTAGGGTACAGAGAAAAAAAAAAAAAGGGACACATTGGGAAAAAAGCTTGAAATTTCCAATTTAATCATGTAGTTTATTTTGTCATTAAAGTAAAACATCATAAACTTCATCTTAAAAATCATTTAATTTACTAGTTTCTCAAGTCCAATCGTAACTAAAATAGCACATTAAATGCCTTGTTTTGTATGTGTTCTTCTATGTGCTCTATGTGTGTGAATCACTACGTGCTTCTTAAAGGGGCTTTCTCTTACTCCGACAGGACACAGAATTCATTACATTTGTGATATTACATCTCTCTGAATTATTTCAAATACTGAGATGTATACTTGATATCATTTTCATGATGATAGGTATTAAAGCATGTTATTAAACATGGGAACATGGTGGCGCAGTGATTGTGACGAGCTGGCGCCCTGTCCAGAGATTGTTCCTGCCTCCCACAAGATGCTTGCTGCACCATGCGTGACCTTCGATGAAATAATTTATTGCGGCAGTACTGTCTCTTTCAAATGTACTAACCCCCAATTACTGTCCTTACTTTTCTTTCTCCAAGTAACTAATCGCTACACAATCAGCTCAGTAATAGCTGTCATGCCATCTGTAAGCTGAGAACGCCGATTCTTCAAAACTTTTAAGGAACATTGAAATATCTTCGTAGTATGCGTGTTTAATTATTCTATCCATCTATCCATCCACTGTTGCGCCAGTCCCAGCAAGCATACAGCGTGAGGAAGGAACAGTCCCTGGACTGGGCACCAGCTTGTTGCTACCGCTGTCCACCGTGTTTTCACATGTTTAATTATTAACAATATTGATTATTTAAATGATGTTAAAATTGTATCTGTATAATGTAATAAACATACTTTGCTGCATTTCATCTTAAAAATATCAAGAGCTCCGCTTGGAAATTTAAATCGACTTAGAAGCCAGTCATCATCATTTTAAAATATGTGCTTTATAAAGTGGCTCAGGTTGTGCAATATTATAACTGCATCGCAAATTTACAGTGAGGTGATTGTATTTATAAGTACAGACAGTTCTACCAGGAGCACTTGATGGACTGATTGAGTGCATTTAGAGTTCTTGGGATGAAACTGTTTAGGAACCATAAGGTCTCTACAGGAAAGGCTCTGAAGCATATGCTGTATTGTATGGAAGATGTTCAAATAGACTGTGCACATGGCGGAGGCAGCATGCGCTTGATGCTGTATACCTATAATCCTCTGCAATCTTGACACAATCTGCCGTAGAGCTTTCAGATCAGCTACTGTAGAGCTGTGATTCCACACTTAGATACAGTGGGATAAATACTCCAAGTAGTGCAGTGAGAGTAACAACGCTAAAGCAGCTATGGTATTTGGAATAGTTTGGCTATTCTGTGCACCATTATATTGTTACAGGTTAATTACAATCAGATGCCTTAAACTAATAAAGGATATGCTGTTAATTTCAGTGTATTTGATAAAGCCGCGTCAGGGATGTGGATCTAAAAAATAACGAAAGGGAAACCACACTGAAACAGTAGCACTGCTTTGACGCTGGGTGCTGCCAATTTGTAAAACTGAGCGGAGAACTAGCGTACGCCATAGATTGACTTGGCATGAAAATGTGCGTGGGTTTACGCCAAGTTCAGTTTTTATACATTGCAATGTGAGCATGAAAACGGGCATACGCAGCATTTTTGTGCATACATGCCATTTTTACATGAGGCCCCTGGTGTTTTGCTTCATATCTCGCACATCTCAGATCGCATATATTAATTTGTTTCAGGCAATTTCTACCAAGATGAAATTTCTAGAATCGGAACAGCTGTATGACTCCACTTCTGTTTAAATTCTTGTGTGAATCAAAACATTGCTACAGGTGCTGCATTGTTTTCCATGGTCATAACAGCAGTAGAGCTTTTCTCCAGTATGAATTCTGCTATGAGTCTGACGTTGGCTACAGTGCAAGAATCATTTTCCACATTCAGAACAGGACGAGGACTTCTCGAAGTTAACTTCTTAACACTGGGAGGAGTAAACTTCACCCTTGAGTCATGAAGTGACTTTTCTTCTGGAAGAGCTTGAGATTGTACCTTCATTGTTTCTAGTAGTCCTTCTTTGGGTAGCTCAAATGTGTTTATGGTGATTGAAAAATTTTCAAGGTGGTCCTTCAAGCTCTTTTTAATGAGTTCTGTTGATCACTGCCCCAATTCCAATCCTTTTGTTTCACCTGCGGGTTATTTTCAATTATATTTTTTGGTAATTATTTTTTTTGTCCCTCCAATCTAAATGCTTACGATTGGTACTTCAATTACCCAGGCATTTTTCAGAGTGTTCTTAATGTCTGGTTCTCAAGCATCTATTTTTCTGTCTGTTAGAACTGGCATGTCCCAAGTGACTAACAACTCTTCATTTTGTTTTTACTCTTTCTGGAGTGTGGTCCCAATACATTTGTGGCATTGCCCACATATTTTCCATGGCAGTAATTCAGCTACTTTGCCATGTCTCTGATTAGGTGTTTGGCCCTTGGTCTTAGATCATTTCAATTATGCCATCTAGGTTTGGGACTGGGACAGGAGATCTTCTCAGCAGTATGATTCATTTATGTTTCTGAGATTCACCATTATTAATAATTTGTTTGCCACACTCTCTTGGGGTTATAGTCTCCAAAATTTCTTTGTGTGCTTACCAACTAAAGTAAACTGAACCTTATTGTTGTTTAGTCATAACATTTAGGTTGTAGTGCTGTAAACGTTATTCCTAAAAAATTGTGGGTGGGCCTTTGCAGTACCCATAATGATCACACTAATGCTTCTTTTTTTTCCAATAGTATGGGGTTCTGGTAATAGGCGAGATGTCAACATGGGCCTTGAAATATCTTTTTATTAATCCTGTGAATCAGGGATTCTCTCCAGTATGAATTCTTCTGTGAGTCTTAAGCTGGCTATTATGCAAAAATTGCTTTCCACATTCAGAGCAGCAATATGGCTTCTCTCCAGTGTGAATTCTTGTGTGTTTGTGAAGATTCCCTACTTGCGAGAATTGCTTACCACATTCAGAACAGCAATACGGCTTGAGTCCAGTGTGAATTCTTGCGTGCCGTTTAAGAGTGCCACTGGTGGTAAATTCTTTCCACATTCTGAGCAGCAAAATGGCTTCTGCTCAGTGTGGATGACTGAATGTAACTGAAGATTGCTATTGTTAACAAATCGTTTGCCACATTGAGAACAGCAATACGGTTTCTGTCCAGTGTGAATTGTTGTGTGATATTGAAGATTGCAATTGTTAGCAAATCGTTTTCCACATACAGAACAGCAATATGGTTTCTCTGCCCTGTGAGTTCTTGTGTGCGTCTGAAGATTACCATTTCTGGAGAATCGTTTTCCACATTCCAAACAGCAATATGGCTTCTCTCCAGTGTGAATTCTTGTATGAGTCTTAAGCTGGCTACTATATAAAAACTGCTTGCCACATTCAGAACAGCTGTGTAGCTTCTTACTTGTATGACTGTCCTGCTTATCATTGTATTTACATTTCTGTTTAAACCTTTTCCTTCTTTTTTGTAAAACAGGCAAAGTAGGAGAATTTGTATTGTTAATGTGTTGTTGAGAGTTTCTTTTATCTGTCTTTGTTAGCTTCAGAACTGGCAAATAACTACTTTGAAAAGCAACTGGGGTTGAGATCTCCGATCCAGATGTCAATATCTTCAAATTTTCATTTTGCTGTGCATGTTCTGTTGTACACTGTAGGGATGTCAAAGGCAATGAAGATAAGGACATGGTGCCAATGTCTTGTAAATCTGTGGAAACATACAAAGGCACAATATTATGCAAATATAAAACATTTATAGATTTGTCAGGAAGATAAATCATATAGCGTAGAATAGCTTTTCTTTGTTTACATACCCTCAATCCACAACATTAAACCAAAAAAGTAATTTAATTTTGTTTTATATTATGGAGAGAAACCACATAATTAAATTAACTTCACTTTCACTTAAATATGCAGGACACTATACACGGACAACAAATATAACAGAGAAAAAAAGATCCATGATATGAAAAGACAAAATATAAATGCTGAAATATCAGTGAAACACTATACAATAAATATAAAGAAACACCTATCATACAGTAATAATAATAATGATAATTAATTTTATTTATAAGGCACTTTACATTAGCAGTAAATCTCAAAGTGCTATATAAAATGTTTAAACAAAGGCAAAGCAAGATAAAAACAGAGATAAAACAACAGTAATTATAGCATTCTTGTTAATAAGCTTTCCTAAATAGAAAAGTTTTTAGCAGTTTTTTTAAAACAACCCACAGTCTGCTGTGTTCTTAGGCTCTTTGGTAGGGCATTCCAGAGCCGTGGAACAGCAGCTGCAAAACTCGTCACCCATTGTATGAAGTTTGGTCACATTGGGGCGAAGGTGGTGGGTATTTGCAAAGAGGAGGTTTCTTGCAGTGGTTTGTAGTATAAGGAGTTCCTTCAGATATTGTGGAGCATTTCCTTGGATACACTGGTGAGTGAGCAGACAGAGTTTGTATTCGATTCGGAGGGAGCCAATGAAGTGACCGAAAGAGTAGTGAAATGTGTTCATATTTCCACACCCTCATCAGGATTCTTGCAGCACTATTTTGAATTTGTTGGAGCTTTTGAAGGCTTTTGCTGGGGATCCCAATGAGGAGTGCATTACAATAATCCAGCCTGGATGAAACAAAGGCATGGACCAGCTTTTCAGCATTACAGTGGGAAAGGTATGGATGGAGTTTGGCTATGTTTCAGAGATAAAAGAAAGCAATTTTACAAAGGTGCTGGACATGTGTATCAAATGACAGATGGGAGTCTAGCTTGACACCCAGATTTGTAATCTTATATAAAATATTACATAAAACACATACTACATCCATGTTTGGATGGCTATATTTTACATCAATGCCATATACAATAAGGGGAGCTTTGCAACTGAAGACCCTGGACCTTTGAGAAACTACATACAGTGCATCCGGAAAGTATTCACAGCGCGTCACTTTTCCCACATTTTGGTATGTTACAGCCTTATTCCAAAATGGATTAAATTCATTTTTTTTCCTCAGAATTCTACACACAACACCCCATAATGACAATGTGAAAAGTTTACTTGAGAATTTTGCAAATTTATTAAAAATAAAATTGAGAAAGCACATGTACATAAGTATTCACAGCCTTTGCCATGAAGCTCCAAATTGAGCTCAGGTGCATCCTGTTTCCCCTGATCATCCTTGAGATGTTTCTGCAGCTTAATTGGAGTCCACCTGTGGTAAATTCAGTTGATTGGACATGATTTGGAAAGGTACACACCTGTCTATAGAAGGTCCCACAGTTGACAGTTCATGTCAGAGCACAAACCAAGCATTAAGTCAAAGGAATTGTTTGTGGACCTCCGACACAGGATTGTCTCGAGGCACAAATCTGGGGAAGGTTACAGAAAAATTTCTGCTGCTTTCAAGGTCCCAATGAGCACAGTGGCCTCCATCATCCGTAAGTGGAAAGTGTTCGAAACCACAAGGACTCTTCCTATAGCTGGCCGGCCATCTAAACTGAGCGATTGGGGGAGAAGGGCCTTAGTCAGGGAGGTGACCAAGAACCCGATGGTCACTCTGTCAGAGCTCCAGAGGTCCTCTGTGGAGAGAGGAGAAACTTCCAGGACAACCATCTCTGCAGCAATCCACCAATCAAGCCTGTATGGTAGAGTGGCCAGACGGAAGCCACTCCTTTGTAAAAGGCACATGGCAGCCCACCTGGAGTTTGCCAAAAGGCACCTGAAGGACTCTCAGACCATGAGAAACAAAATTCTCTGATCTGATGAGACAAAGATTGAACTCTTTGGTGTGAATGCCAGGCGTCATGTTTGGAGGAAACCAGGCACCGCTCATCACCAGGCCAATACCATCCCTACAGTGAAGCATGGTGGTGGCAGCATCATGCCGTGGGGATGTTTTTCAGTGGCAGGAACTGGGAGACTAGTCAGGAAAAAGGGAAAGATGACTGCAGCAATGTACAGAGACATCCTGGATGAAAACCTGCTCCAGAGCTCTTGACCTCAGACTGGGGCTTACAGTTCATCTTTCAGCAGGACAACGCCCTAAGCACACAGACAAGATATCAAAGGAGTGGCTTCAGGACAACTCTGTGAATGTCCTTGAGAGGCCCAGCCAGAGCCCAGACTTGAATCTGATTGAACATCTCTGGAGAGATCTTAAAATGGCTGTGCACCGACACTTCCCATCCAACCCGATGGAGCTGGAGAGGTGCTGCAAAGAGGAATGGGTGAAACTGGCCAAGGATACAGTAGGTGTGCCAAGCTTGTGGCATCATATTCAAAAGACTTGAGGCTGTAACTGCTGCCAAAGGTGCATCGACAAAGTATTGAGCAAAGGCTGTGAATACTTATGTACATGTGATTTCTCAGTTTTTTATTTTTAATAAATTTGTAAAAACCTCAAGTAAACTCTTTTCACGTTGTCATTATGGGGTGTTGTGTGTAGAATTCTGAGGAAAAAAATGAATTTAATCCATTATGGAAAAAGGTTGTAACATAACAAAATGTGGAAAAAGTGATGCGCTGTGAATACTTTCTGGATACACTGTATGTTGGTACAATTAGTCACGCCACAGAGGATACTATATCACTTACACTTCATATCATCCTGCCACAGCCGGACAATCAAAACATCATGCTAGAGTCCTGTTTATAGACTACAGTACAGCTCAACATTTAACAATGCAGTGGCATCAAAGCTGACCACCAAAATCCTCTATTTAGGACTTCACACCACTCTGTGCAACATTATTTTGGAATTTTTAACTAACAGACCCATATGGATTGGCAGCAACACACCCTTCATGCCGACTTCCAACAGACACCTTGCATAGAATTGTGTGACAAGTCCCTTTTTTGTACCCTTTCTTCACCTCTGATCATCTGGCCATCATCAAATATGCTGAAGACACCACCATTACAGGCCTGATCACCAACAACTTACTTTGACTTTCACTACCACTACCATCACCTCTATTTCCACATTCATCTGAAGACATTACAAATTTTCTCTTCTGTTCTTACAAAGATGTCTACAGCTACATGGTGGTATCCATCACCACTACCTGCACCACAACTTGATACAGCACCTACTCAACTTAAAAGCGTATAGCATTGTAGAGGGTGTTGTAGATGGCATGGAATATTATCGGCACTCAGCAGCCTTCTGCTCAGGACATACACAACACTTGATGTCTTAGAAAGCCAAACAGGGTTATTAAAGAGTTTACCTGTCATGCAGAGCCACTTTTCTTACTCCTCGCCATTGATACCCACACCAGTAGATTCAATGACAGTTTCTTACCCACAAGTCGTAAGATGGCCGAGTATAACATAGCAAACAGTGCAAAAAGTGGGTGTATGATGTGCCTTCTGGAAGTATTTAGATACCTTAATATTTTTCAGATTTTGTTATGTTTCAGCCTTACACTGAAATCATTTGAGTTATTATTTTTCTCATCAAAGCAACATTCAGTATCCCATAATAACAAAGTAAAAACAGGATTTTAGACATTTTTGCAAACCTATCAAAAATTAAAAAATTAACTAACCCATTGACGTAAATATTCAGACTCTTTTCTCAATCCTTAGTGGAGACTTCTTGGGGCTGGTATGACAAGCTTTATACACCAGGATTTGGGATTTTTTTTTTCCTATGCAGATCTTCGCAAACTCTGTCAGGTTGGATGGAGACCATCAGTGGACAGCCATTTTCAGGTCTCTCCAGAGTTGTTCAAAGGGGTTCAAGTCTGGGTTTAGGCTGGGCCACTCAGGATGATTTGCTAAGTTGTCTCTAAACTACTCCTGTGTTTTCATTGCTTTGTGTATATAGTTACTGTCCTGTTGTTAGGTAAACCATTAGCACTGTCTAAGTTCTGGAGCAGGTTGTTATTAGGGATATCTCTGTAATTTGTTCCATTAAGCTTCCCCTCAACCCTCTCTAGCCTCCTAGTTCCTGATACTGCTAGCAGCATGCTTCACAGTTTCCTCCAGATATGTCATTTAGAATGGAATCAAAGCTGTTCAATCTCGGTTTCATCAGGCCACTGAACCTTGTTTCTCACAATTTGAGAGTCCTTTAACTGCCTTTTTACAAACTCCAATTGGACTTCCAAGTGTCTTCTGTCTAGCTATTTTGCAATAATTACCAGATTAGTGGGGTTTTGACGTGGTGATTTTCTTTCTGGAAGTTCCCTCCCATCTCCACACAGGTACTTTAGAGTTCATCCAGAGTGAAAGCTGGATTCTTGCCAAGGTCTTTTTCCATTATTTCTCACTTTGGACAGGCAGCCAGCAGTAGGAAGAGTCATGGTTTTCCAAATGTTTTCATTTAAGAATTATGGAGGCCTTTGTGCTCTTGGGAACCTTCACTGTTGTGTAAGTTTTCTTTTTTTTTGTAGTCTTCCCAATATCTATACCTTAACACAATCCTCAGACAGTTTTTTTTTGACTTCATGGCTTGGTTTTGTGCTCTGATACATGATGCCAACTGTAGAATCTACTATAAATTAGGAAAGTCATGCAACTATCATGTCCAACCAATTGAACTGAGCACAGGTGAATTGCAAACAAGGTGTAGAAACATCTTAATGATGATCAATAGAATGGGATACACTTGAGCCAGGTTTCAAATGTCACAGTAGGTGGACTGAATACTTGTGTCAACATGATAGTTCATTTTTTTATTTTTAATATATGTGTAAAAATTTCTAAAATCCTGTTTTCTTCGTCATTCTGGGATGTTGAGTGTTACCTGATTATTATGAATTTAGGATAAGTTTGCAGCAAAAAATGTAAAAAAGTGAAATACTTTCTGAAGGCAATGATTGATTATATATATATATATAATCAGTGGGTAGTGCTGCTGCCTCGCAGTAAGAAGGCCTGGGCTCACTTCCCAGGTCCTCCCTGTATTGAGTTTGCATGTTCTCCCTGTGTATGCGTGGGTTTCCTCTGGGTGCTCTGGTTTCCTCCCACTGTACAAAGACATGCAGGTTAGGTGCATTGGCAATTGTCCCTAAATTGTCCCTAGTGTGTGCTTGGTGTGTGGGTGTGTGTGTGTGTGTGTGTGCGCGCCCTGCGGTGGGCTGGCGCCCTGCCTGGGGTTTGTTTCCTGCCTTGTGCTCTCTTTTGGCTAGGATTGGCTCCAGCAGACCCCAGTAACCCTGTAGTTAAGGATATAGTGGGTTGTATAATGGATGGCTATATGTTATATGTTATAAATATACCAGTAACGGTGTACTGCACGATAACATGCAGTGAATACACTTGACTTATAGTTTCCATCCTCTTTCTCTGTACGTTTAGCATTCGTTTGCTCAGAGGTTGATGCGCTTGCTGGTTCCTGAGCAGCTCTTCTTTTCTCCACTCTAGCGGCTCACTTCTTCTCTTCTTTCATCTGCATCTTTTGTGTTAAAACTGATTCACTTAAGCTGGCACTTAAGTCTTCAATCTGCCTAAAGAATGATTTAAGATATGAAGAGGTAGGGGAAGTGATGTCGAAGAAGGTAGGGAATGAGAACGATGCCCGTACACATGCACCACATGGCCACAGTGCTGTGCGCTGCTGAGAGTTGATTCTACAATAAAATAAAATAAAAATAAAAAGAGTAATTAAAATCATCACCCCGAAAGCAGATAGTAGACGTCCACGTAGTATATATGTACCAAATTTCAGGTCAATAGGTGAAACGGTTTGCGAGCCACAGGTGATTTAAAATCCTGGACAGACAAATGAACAGCCACAGTAGCTTATTATATAAGAAGATATGGTAAGAAGATTAACCATAAGACATTGCGAAGGTTTGGGGCAGCCACCTGTATAAATTTTCCCAGCTGCAAAATTGATGCCAAAGCACAGACATGTTCATACAACAGAGTCCAAAACAGAACTGACTAACTGGGAGCAAGATGGCAGGTTTAAAGGCCAGTGGAGGAAGTGATGTCATCAGGACTGGACCTGGAAGTGAAGTCATTGGCTGCCCCTGAGCCGAGCGGGATTTCCCTAGAATGGTCTATAAAAGATTGAGAGGAAGAATTAGTGCACTTTGCCACCCCCTGGTCCGGCATGGCATTACATGTACTCAAGCCCTTTAGTTGTCTCCTAAACACACGTGTGTGACTAATATATATATATATATATATATATATATATATATATATATATATTGTCACGCACGCCCGAGTAGGAGGCCGCGGATTGATTCGATAGCACCTGGGAAACCATTCGCCAGGGAATGGCGGGTATTAACTTTCTCCCTCTGCTTCCTCATAGAAAGAAAGACCTTCCTGCACCATAGGCCTGGATTGACGCAGTGCGATACTTCCGCCCTTCCTCCGCCATCTTGCCCTGGCGTCATCCTTCCCATCCTCCCTTGCGGTCCTTCCCGCATCCCTCCACTTCCGGCTCCTCCCCAATAAAATGGCGCGCCAGGAGTCGGCGTCGCATATGAACTGTTTGTTTATAATTTTGACCTGTTTTTGTTCTATTACAATATACGGGGCGGAAAACCCCAACCCTTGCTACTGTCTCCTCGGTCCTTTACAAGTGGCGTAGTCGGCAGGATAGAGATCCCGGAATGACGGAGGGACAGGACCTCAACACGTGCTGCAGGATGAATGAGCCAGCTCCAGGCTGCAGCTGCGCAAGCCGCCACCACCGGGAGCTGGAGGCCACGAAGGCCAGGTTAGTGGAAGCCCAGGGGCGAGACCAGACCCGCCCAGGCAGCCGCCTCATCCTATGGTTCCGATGGGCCCTTCGAGGACGTCGATGCCTACCTGGGCATGTTTGAGAGGGCGGCCACCGGAGCAGTGGCAGCGGTCAGTGGGCGTCCATCTTGGCGCCATACCTGAAGGACCAGCGCTGGGCCTATTATGACCTCCCTGAGGAGGAGGCGCTAATTACGACCTCCTCAAGCCCGAAATACTGGCCCGCTCGGCATTAGCCGGGCCAGCAGGCGGCGAATGGCGGAACTGGGTCTTTGACCCGAAAAGCCCTTCGCGCCCAGGCGTTGAGTTCTGGGGCAAGATGGGCGCTGGCTACGGCCAGAGAGCCCGGCGGGCGGAAAGTGGTCGGCGGGTGGCCTGTGAAGGCCTGGTCAATGCAATGCCCAGTTCCCTCGCCCAGCAGGTCGGGGACCGCCTATCAGAACATGTCGGGCCTCCTCGGCGTCCTGGAGCGTCAGTTGGCGGTCCTCCGACTTGGGGGGTCAGAAAAGCCTGCTCGCGGGAACCGGCAGGGGCGGGCGGCCACCCCGAGCCCCTCGGCGCTGCAGAAGCGCCAGCCAGAGCCAGAGAGGCGGGTCCGCCGCGCTGTTTCAAGTGTGGCGAGACCGGCCACCTGCTGCCAAACTGCCCACATCACATCGCCCCGGAGCCTATGGACTGCAGCTGGACATCATCGGAGAGGTATTGTACCCGCCGCATCCCTTGGCGAGTCGAATCGGGAGTGGTGTTGCTAAATGGGCACGCCGTGGTGGCTTTGTTTGATTCCGGCAGCAACATTACCATTGTTGCTCGCCGTTTTGTCTTACCGCAACAGTGGTTAAAACAGCATTTGTTGGTCACCTGTGTGCATGGGGGACTAGGTCATATCGTTCCTCACTGCTATGTCACCTGGAAGGGGAACCAATCAAATGGCGGTCGCTGTGTTACCTGACCCCCTTCCCAGTGATTTGGGACAAGACTGGTCTAAAAGAATCAGCGGTAAGCCATTCGCTGCTCCGGGGCCTCGTTGGATCTTGTTATGAGGGGAAAAGGCACCCCTCCCGCGGCCTCCACGCCGTGCACAAGGGCAGGCCCTATGGGCGCTGGTGTCTCGGGGGACCTTTCCGTGGCTACGGACCTTGACCCGGAAGATTCCGCCGGAGAAGGGACTAGCCAGGGAACTCTTCCCGGGCCCAGGCCCCAAGACCCTCTCGGCGGCCTGGACCATCAATTTCGGTCCACGCCGGCCTCCTTTAAGAGGGAGCAGTGGAATGATGACTCCCTGCGCTTTGCCGGAATGCGTCGTTCTGCCTAACAGCTCAACAGCGGACGGATCCACACGCGGAACCCTTCTTTGTCCTTGAGAATGATCTGTTGTACCGGTGGCTACCCATGAGGCGAGGTGCGGAAGTTGTTGCTAATTCAGCGTACCTTCGGGCGGGAGATATGCGAGTTGGCACATGCTCATCTCCTAGGCGCCCACCTCGGGGCCGAAAAACACTGGAGAGGATTAAGCTCCGCTTTTACTGGCCTGGGATCAATGAGGAGGTCCGGCGGTTCTGTCAATCCTGTCCGGAGTGCCAGACCCGCCAGATTCCTAGGAGGGACCGTGCTCCTCTAGTCCCTATTCCCCTCGTGGACATCCCCTTTGAAAGGATAGGGGTCGATTTGGTGGGACCCTGGAGCCCTCAACCCGTGGCCACAAGTATATCCTAGTCATGGTGGACTATGCCACCCGGTACCCAGAGGCGGTTCCCCTGCGCCCGCTAATACTAAAAGCATCGCGGGGAACTGGTTAATTTGTTTTCACGTGGGCATACCCAAGGAGGTCCTCACGGACCAGGGTACGCCCTTCACTTCGGATACGTTCAAGGAGGTAGCCAAATTACTGCAGATAAAGCACCTGAAAGCGTCAGTCTATCACCCGCAAACTGGCGGGTTGGTGAGCGATTTAATCAGGCGCTTAAGCAGATGCTCCGCAAGGTAGTCAGCGGACGGCAGGAACTGGGACCAGCTCCTCCCGCTCGTGCTTTTGCCTACGGGAGGTACCCCAGGCCTCTACAGGCTTCTCCCCTTTGAATTACTATACGGGCGACAACCCGGGGAATCCTCGACATCCTAAAAGAAGGCTGGGAGGCGAGGCTCTTCCCTCCTCTAACATTTTGGAGTATGCGTGCGCAACTGCGACCGACTCACAAAGATCAGGCCCCTCCTAAAAGAGCACGTGACTCGTGCGCAAGCAGCGCAGGCCGGTGTTACAACCGCAACTCCGTCCTCAGGGAGTTCGCCCGGGGACCGAGTTATGGTGCTCGTCCCGACCTCCCACTTTCGAAGCTGCTCGCTCACTGGCAAGGGCCTTACGAGGTTAAGGAGAGAAAGGACTGCGTCGACTATTTGGTGAAACAGCCCAATCGTCGACCGAGTGAAGGATCTATCATGTCAACCTGTTAAAGCCCTGGAGATAGAGAGGAGCTCCCAGCTCCGTAGGTCACTCTCCCTTTTACAAGCACAACTGCCCTTAACCTCGGCGAAGAGCTGACCCCCAAGCAGCGGCAGGAGTTAGCCCAAACACTCCGAGCCATCCCGAGGTAGTGGCGGTCACCCGGCGGACCGCTGATTGAGCCGCGATATAGTCACGGGCCGGGGTAATCGTCCGGGAGGCCCTACCGACTCCGGAGGCAAAGCAGCGCAGAGGTCGAACTGGAGGTGAAGCGTATGTTGGACATGGACATAATTGAAGAGAGCCATAGTCCCTGGTCCAGCCCTATTGTCCTCGTCTCCAAGCCAGGCGGCTCCTGGAGGTTCTGTAATGACTTTAGGCGTCTGAATCAGATCTCCAAGTTCGATGCCTACCCCATGCCCGCATTGGCGACCTCCTTGGCGGCTGGAGTGCGGCTCGATATCTGACTACCCTTGACATGACAAAGGGTATTGGCAAATTCCTTTAGCGGCATCCGCAAAGGAGAAAACGGCCTTTAGCACCCCTAGCGGGCACTGGCAGTACAAGGTCCTCCCATTTGGGCTGCACGGGGCCCGGCGACCTTCCAGCGTCTGGTAGATAGAGTGCTGAAGCCCCACCAGTCCTATAGCGCCGCCTACCTGGATGGCGTTGTCATCTATTCCGGCACCTGGGAGGAGCATCTACTGCAGGTCGCAGCTGTCCTCCGAACACTGGCTAAAGCCGGCCTCCGCATAAACCCCGGAAGTGTTTTTGGATTAAAGGAGGCCAAATATTTAGGCTACCTCGTGGGACAAGGACAGGTGCGGCCACAGAGCTCCAAAGTTAAAGACATCTTAGAATGGCCCGTCCAGTACCAAGAAACAGGTGCAGGCTTTCTTGGGGCTTGCGGGTTACTACCGCCGGTTTGTTCCCGTTTCTCGAAGAGCAGCACCCTTGACTGACCTGACAAAAGGCTCCCCTATACGTGGTGTGGACCGACAAAGCAGAACAGCGTTCAGTGACCTAAAGAAGGCCCTAACGTCGGCACCTGTGTTACGGACGCCCGATTTTGGGCTCCGTTTATTCTCCAGACCGGCGCGGACACAGGCCTGGGTGCCGTGCTGAGCCAAAGCGTCGATGGTGTCGAGCACCCTGTGATGTACCTTAGCGGAAACTGATGGACCGGGGACCGGTGCGGCAGTGGAGAGGGAGGCCTTGGCCATTAAGTGGGCAGTGACCCACCTCCGTTACTACCTGCTGGGTCAATTCGCTCTGGTGACTGATCACGCTGCACTTCAGTGGATGTCCCTACACAAAGAGTGAATCCGCGGGTCACCAGGTGGTTCCTGGACTTACAGCCGTATAAGTTCACTGTCACTTATCGGGGGCACCCTTCAGGCCAATGCCGATGCCCTCTCTCGTATTCACGACCTCTCGGTTAGGTCCGCCCGACCTGGCGGTCCTGGGCTAAGGGGGATGTGTCACGCGCGCTTGTGAGTAGGAGGCCGCGGATTGATTCGATAACACCTGGGAAACCATTCGCCGCCAGGGAATGGTGGGGTATTAACTTTCTCCCTCTGCTTCCTCATAGAAAGAAAGACCTTCCTGCACCATAGGCCTGGATTGACCGCAGTGCGATACTTCCGCCCTTCCTCCGCCATCTTGCCCTGACGTCATCCTTCCCATCCTCCCTTGCGGTCCTTCCCGCATCCCTCCACTTCCGCTCCTCCCCAATAAAATGGCGCGCCAGGAGTCGGCGCGCATTATGAACTGTTTGTTTATAATTTTGACCTGTTTTTTGTTCTATTTACAATATCACGGGGCGGAAAACCCCAACCCTTGCTACTGTCTCCTCGGTCCTTTACAATATATATAAATATTTCATTGTACTGTGTAAACATTACAGGAAACTTGACAGGACAAACCCCAGCCAACTCAGAGCAGTCCTCTTTAATTCATGTCACCTCTCAGATTATTCCACTTGTCAATGCTACTGTCAGAACCGTCTTTGCTGCCTTTTCACTATTTATTATGCCTTCGATTTTATTGTCATTTGTAAATTGTGGGAGCGTTGGCTCTGTGGCTAAGGATCTCAAAGGATGCTGGTTCAAATCCCGTTACTGCCAGAAGGGCCCTTGAGCAACACCCTTAATATGAAAATTGCTCTAGGGGCATTGTGCAATGGCTGACTCTGCACTCTGTCCTCCAAAGGACATGCAAAAAGACAAGTTCCTCTTGGGGATTAACAAAGTATATCAAATATGAAAAAAATTTCAAAATATTATAAGGACATTGATTCAGATAGTGTAATTGAAAAAAGTAACAGTCCATGGTTGGATTCTGGAAGAAATCTCCTGATGAGCTTAGCCCATGTAGAGCTTTCATCTCTTATCTGCCTCTGGCCAATCAGGTTCATAAGTTACCTGTGATACCAAAGGCTTCTGGTTTCAAATTGATTCTTTAGCGTGGTGCTTTATTTAGTTCTTTACAAAATTTTTTAATGTAATTTAAAAAAATAGCATCTAAGGACTCCGAAAATTCCTTTCATAATGAATCAGTGTTTATTGAGTGTACTTCACAAATCGTGATTCAGACTTAATATACAGTATGTGAATGAATTCAAAATTCAATTATAATACACCAGCTTCAGTCTGTGTAAATAATATAAACACCACACCCGCTTTGAATTACACTGCAGAAGCACACAGGGCTGCCTTGTTTCCTCAGTTCATTTGAAATCCACTTCCATGAACATCCAAAAATTCAGGGCTACAGGGATAGGACATGAACACAAATGTTCCCTTTTCACACCTTAAATGGAGTTTTACGTCATTGATGCATGCCTATACTACTATAAAATTTCATGGGGTTCCACAAAATATCAGGGCTCACGGCCAAGGGGAATATGAGCACATTATTCTTAGTGGATGACCACACAGACCAGCTTACTTTAACCGCCTCACAACTACTCAGATAATGATGAACCAAAAAGGGTTTGAAGATCTATTCCGATTTATTTGGGAACTTGAAATTAGTGGCCTAATTTATTTTCAAATTGTATTTGTATTAGCTGTGGAACTAATGAAGTTCAAATTAACAAAGTTCAAACTTTCTATATCTTTTCAGATCATTCTTGTATATAAGCCAGGGATGCAGTGATCTCTTCTCTCTCTCTCGTTTCATGTGGCTTCTAACTGCAAATGGGTAACAACAAACTTTACCGTATTAAAAAACAAGCCTTTCCTCAGCATCTCGTCAGATGTGTGGAGATATGTTGCTGTCATTACCGTGAGAAGAAGTTTAAAAATATGGCAGTGAGCAGTTCTGAGGCTAGCAAGATTTGGGGTGAGTCTCCTTGGGCTGTTCAGGGCTACGGCTATGCCTTTATGGTTCTTTTAGACGGACTCATACCCATTTTGTTATATATGGAACTCCATATCACAACAGTGCAGTCCATATACTCTGTTTGCTATAATACTGAATTACTCAGGGTCTTTGAGGGTTTACTAATGTGTGTGTTAACCTGCCTATTATGATGTGTAGCAGGTTGCTTTCCAAAAAAGGAAACATTTGAAAATCAAGAATTTAAAACTGAACAAGAGAAACAAAGCAAGTTACTTGTTATATATCTTTTTCACCCCCAACAACTTTGCCAACATAATAATTGGCTTCTTAGCCATAATACCTGGCAATAATATGAAATCGAGGTTAAAGTTATTTTTTGAAACACTACCCTACTTTTACTTAAAAATATAAAATGTCCTCAAAAGTTTAGAAGCAGTGTCTCTTTGACCAAACATTGAACTTTGTAAGCTGGAATGTCAAAGGATGCAATGATGATCTAAAGAGATAGAAAAAAAAAACAGTTCTCTCACCTAACAGACCTAAATGCCAAGATAGTATTTAAATAGGAGACTCATTTGATAAGTAAGGACAAGTTTATATTGCAAAGAGATTGGATTTTTCACTCCAGCTATTCAAAGAAAACTAGAGGTGTGGGAATCTTAATATATAAGACAATCTCATTTGTAGCATTAGATTTAGAATCAGATCCTGAAGGATGATATATCATGGTGATTGGTAATCTATTGAAATATAAATTAATTTTGATAATTGTCTATGCACCTAATGTGAATGATAGAGATTTCATCCAAAATGTATACAGTATGCATTCATAAAATTATAATGGCTAGAGGTTTTTACTATGTTTTAAATCCAGACCTGGATAGGTCTTTAACTACATTGGTGATAACATATAAATATGGAGAAATTAATCACACAGTTGGTAATGGATCATAAGTTATCAAACCCATGGAGATTCTCAAATCCAAACTCAAGACATATTCCTTCTTCTCACCAGTACATTATAGTTACTCAAGTTCTTAATTCTTTATTGATAATAATCAATTCTTCTTCTTCGGCTGCTCCTGTTAGGGGCTGCCACAGTGGATCATCTTCTACCATATCTTTCTGTCCTCTGTATCTTGTTCTGTCACTGCCATCACCTGCATGTTCTCTCTAACCAGATCCATAAACCTTCGTTAAGGCCTTTCTCTTTTCCTCTTCCCTTCAGCTCTATCCTTAGCATCCTTCTCCCAATATACGCCGCATCTCTCCTCTGCACATGTCCAAACCAACACAATCTCACCTCTGACTTTGTCTCCCAACCTACCAACTTGAGCTGACCCTCTAATGTCCTCATTTCTAATCCTGTCCATCCTCATCACACCCAGTGCAAATCTTAGCATCTTTAACTCTGACACCTGAAGATCTATCTCCTGCTTTCTGGTCAGTGCCACTGCCTCCAACCCATATAATATAGCTGGTCTCACTACCATCCTGTAGACCTTCCTTTCACTCTTGCCGATACCCGTCTGTCACAAATGACTCCTGACACTCTTCTCCACCCTGCTTGCACTCTCTTTTTCACCTCTCTTTATTGATAATGATCTATTGTCACCATCAAATCTTTCAAGTTTATTTATGACTAAAAAAAAATCGATCATAAAATCATACCATGACTTATAATGCGTTTAAAATTTAACACTTAAAATCTTCTCAGAGTAGCTTCAGCGACAGACTGCTATCACTGTCTTGCTCCACTGACAGACTGAGGAGATCGTTCCTCCCCACACTATGCTACGACTCTTCAATTCCACCTGGGAGTAAATGCTAACATTACTCAAAGTTATTGTCTGCTTTAAATGCACTTTTATTACTCTTTAATTTAATATATATATATATATATATTTTTGTATCAGTATACTGCTGCTGGATTATGTGAATTTCCCCTTGGGATTAATAAAGTATCTATCTATCTATCAGACACATCAAATTTTGTTGCAGCAGTGCAGCTCCCAATTTCTTTTGCCACTTCAATAACTTTTATTATTGATAATAATTTATTGCCACCATCAAATTTTGCAAGTATGACTATTGTTATCTCTGATTTCATCCCTCTGATCCTGGTGCTTGAATACCTATGCTGTACACACTCAGTTCGTAGAGAGCTTCTTAAACCCCTGTCATTAGCAGACAAAAACTTTTACAGAATTCACCTCCAAACCAATTGATTGTTTTGTAGAGTGCTCTGAGCTTACTTATCCATGGGAGAACTTAAACGCGAGTATATACGGTATAGTTAATTGTTAAAGAGTTAGGAAACCCAATATCCAGAACAGCTCTGCAAAGAAACAATATCTAGAAATTGCACTAAAACAGCCAATCTAAATCAATTAATACATTTTTAATGTGATGCTGGTAACGACAATGAACATAGAATTTTAAAGAAAAATGTTTGCTATGCAGACATTGCCCTTTGGAAGTAGGTTGTACTAGGGAGAACAGTGCCAACATTATCTGTTACAGAGAACTTCAACTTATAGAAATATTTAATACACTTCAGCTGCAAAAGTAGAGTACTTGGTTTTAACCTCCGTCTTCTCCTTAAGGGAGAGGAATTGCTGACCCCTGCGTTTTTGCTTTCAGTGGGTATCATTTATACTTTACAAATGTTAAGCCCTCTTGGATTTAGAAATACTTTGAATAAACTTCTATGTATATCTCAAGAGTACTATTATTTTTTTTAAATACATGTGCGATGAGTCTTGCATATGTATACATAAATATACATATTTATATAATTTATTTAAACGGACTATATTCAAACTATGGCAGAAAATATTATTTTTAAGGTGTATGTAAAATTCTTTTTTTTTTAATTTTTTTTTTGTAATTATTCCATACAGTAAATAGATCAATTTTTACAAAAAAAAAAAATAGGATGAAAACAAATTAACCCCCACCCTTAAGAAAGAAAGCATAGCCAACGAGTAAAACTTAAAGCTTGTAAACATACCTAAATTGATTAGTTTAAAAGGGCAATAGAGGTGAATGGAGAAGAAAAAGAAATGTGGAAAGAATTGCTTCCTTGGTGCTTTAAGAGCTTATTCTAAAATATTATTGATTAGATCCTGCCAGGTTTTGAAAAGATTCTGTACCGATCCTCTAACTAAGAATTTGAATTTTTTCCAATTTCAAATAGTATACAATATCGGTTTCCCACGGACTTAAAAGAGGAGAGTTAAGATTCTTCCAGTTTAGCAAGATAAGTCTGCGTACAAAGGTGTAGTGAATGCAATGACAGTTTGTTTGTCCTTCTCCACTTTAAACCCATCTGGAAGAACCCCAAACACAGCTGTTAATGGGTTAGGAGGGATTGTGACACCAAGGCTGTCTGAAAGGCACTTAAAAATGTTGGTCCAAAATGATGTTAATTTGGTGCAGGCCCAAAACATGTGACAAGCTGGGACTTGATTGCAACATTCAGCAGGTTGGATCTTGCCTTGGAAACATTTTGGAGAGTTTTAAGCGAGACAGATAAATATAATATATATAATTTTGAGTTGAATAATTGTATGCTTTGTGCATATGGAGCTCGAGTAAATTCTCTGCATTGCTACCTTCCACTCCTTTTCTGATATATTGATTAAGAGATCTTTTTCCCACTGTCCTCTTGGATCTTTGAAAGGGACGGACTGTAAAATAATTTTATATATTGCAGAGATGGTGTCTAAGTCCTCGAAATTGAGCAATATTTTTTCCAGCATGGAGGAGGGTGCAAGATGAGGAAAATCGGGCAGGTTCTGTTTAACGAAGTTCCTAATTTGAAGATAGTGAAAGAAATGTGTAGCTGGAAAGTTAAATTTGGATTGTAATTGTTCATAGGATGCAAAGATGTTGTCTATATAGAGATCTCTAAGCAAGTTAATCCCAATTTTTTTCCAGATATTAAAACTGCATATGTTTGTGAAGGTTGAAAGAGGTGGTTCTCTTGCAGAGATGCCACAGATAAAAGATTCTCCATCTTAAAATGCTTTCTACATTGGTTCCAGATTCTAAGTGAGTGGAGCACAATTGGGTTATTATTATATCGGCGATAACTTACATTTGTTGGAGCACAAAGCAGGGAATATAAAGAAGTACTGCAGGATTTTATTTCTATTGCTGACCAAGCCTGTGTATGTTCATCTATTTGTGTCCAGTTTTTTCTACCTTGTATGTTTGCTGCTCAGTAATAAAACTGAAAGTTAGGTAGAGCCATGCCACCTTCTGCCTTAGGTCTTTGTAGGGTTGCTCTTTGGATACGTGGATGTTTCGAGTTCCAAATAAATGAGGTTATTGTTAAATCTAATTGCTTAAAAAATGATTTATTAATGTATATTGGAATGTTTTGAAATTAAAAAAAGAAGCTTAGGATGTAAAATTCTTAATATACCTTTCTCACATATCTCCCTTCTCTTGTTTAAAAAGATAAAGCTGTTTGGGTGACAGGTGTGCATAGGAATGCTCATGGTTCTGCAAGCAAGTGCAATAACCATTCTGATACACAAGGTGGCACTGTTGGTAATACATTCTCTTCTTTTACTTTAAATGATTTAAAAAAATTTCAAATACAGCAAGCAGTCATGTATTTCCTTGAATCATTAGGACAATATTAGTTATTACATTAATCGATAAAGTAGTTAATAAATGAATCATCTACAAAGTAATTGTTAGTGGTAGCTCTAGAAATGACAGACTATTAAGAACGTTTAGTAAAGACACCCTGTGTGCAATCTAACAAGGCTGTATGCTGGAGATTGAGCTCATGGCTTTGCATTGCTGTCCTGAAGCTTGGAATTCAATCTCTGTTTTACTCTGACATCTGTCCATCTTCTTTTTTTCTGATTCTCTATTACTAACCTAACATTTTTGTCTT